>NC_056736.1:570865855-570938355 GCF_019279795.1 Protopterus annectens
CCAACCACATCGCTGAAAACACAAATTACTGAAAACTCATTTCAGTGAATCTCATTTCACTGAACTTAGTATATATGGTAATGTTTAGAGTACTGTAAGGCAAGTAAAAGGTATATGCCTTTTTCCTCACTGTAGTGCGATCTTGGAGTTAGTATGTATATAGTTAGTGGGTGTGTGGGGCGCATAGCCCCCCCCACCTTCTTTTATATTGTATTTTATCAAAATCTCCAAAAGAATACATTTTAAACAATAGACATGCATAGTTGCAACACCAATGACTAACTCTCTCCAGAAGACAGTATGTACTCAAACGAAGAGGGGGGCTGTGCCCCCCCACACACACCCCTAACTCTGTATACTAAGTCCAGGATTGCACTACAGTGGGAAAAAGGGCATATACCTTTTACTTGCCTTACAGTACTCTACACAGTGCCATATATACTAACTGCATTTCAGTGAAATGACATTCAGTGAAATGAGTTTTCAGTAATTTGAGTTTTCAGCGAAGTGGTCGGGGTGAAATTAAATTCAGTGAAATGCGATTCATTGTAACAAAGTAGACCCATATATATATATATATATATATATATATATATATATATATATATATATACACACACACACACATACATATATATATATATATATATATATATATATGTGTGTGTGTGTGTGTATATATATATATATATATATATATGTGTGTGTGTGCATATATATATATATATATATATATATATATATGTGTGTGTGTATATATATATATATATATAAATATATATATATATGTGTGTATATATATATATATATATATATATATATATATATAAATATAAATATATATATATATACAATAACTCCACAGTCGCACTGCTGTGATGATATGGGCTAGTGGCATAGCCAGCTGTCCTCTGAATATCAAACTGATTTATACAAGATACTTGTGTTACAAATGTATTAGAACTGTATGGCATTTGAAAACCTAAACCTGTTTGTAAAGTTGCTAGTGCTAAAAAATGTATCAACAGTGGGTCCTGCTGGACTGAGGAGGAATGTACATGTGAGATTGTATGTATATATGTTAGCAAAGGAGACTGGAAGAGAAGGGGTCAAATGTATAGCTTACTTCTTACTTTAAGAAAATTACTGTTAATTGGACCACCTGTTGGGCCATGGAAGTGCTTACCTCACAGCTCTGAATTGGACTGGAGATGGCATGTGTGGAAAGAAGCCTTTGTTCGTTAGCTCAGTAAAAATAGGGGAAGCCCCAGATGCTGCCATAAACATTAGCAAAACGTAAGATATGCATCTTATCACATCAATGCTAACATCCTGTCTAGAGTCAGGTGACCAGATGAGATAATTCTGCCAGCCGTCTTGAAAATTTTGGATATTACAATGAGAAATTTCTCTATTAAGTATTCTGTTTTGGGCCTAACAAAAAGAAGGACCATTCACCTCATTGTCTGCCTTGCTCTATTAAGTGAGCAGGGAATAGTAATTCTCCTAGACTCAGTCAGGAAAATATAGGGAAGCTTAGTTTAGATATTGTTTTTCTTTATTTGTCCAAGTCTGTCCATCAATGTTACTTTCAATATTTCCTGTGATTTGAACACTGTGGTTTGATGTAAATATATATTCAGTATTTTCATGTTCTTTTATTATTTATTACTAAATGTATTTAAAAGTTTTATTGTGGCTGGACCTTTTAGAAAGCATTTAACCTTTGAGAGTGCTTATATTTATTTGGTAACATTGTGTGGGCCACTCCTGAAGACCTAGCTGTCTTGGTCATCTACAACCATTTGCATTAGTATTAACATTACACAGTATAATTGGACACCATTTGCTAAGGGCCTTAGAGTAGCTGATTGTGAAGTTTCTGGTGGCAGTGATAACTACCTTCTACTCTGGGCAGAAGTGGACACAGCAGGTGAAGCTGTGCCAGCCTTTCACAGGCGTGTGTCTGTGTGTGTGTCTGTGTGTGTGTGTGTGTGTGTGTGTGTGTGTGTGTGTGTGTGTGTGTGTGTGCACACGCAAAATCAAATCTCACAGTATGGGCTTGTGTGTGTGTGTGTGTGTGTGTGTGTGTGTGTGTGCGCGCGCGCGCATGCAGGGACGCAAAACACTGGATTTGATGTTATTAATTTTCGTTCATTCCTTACTGATGGGTTATCTGTTCTATCCTAGGAACCGAGCCGGCGAATATCAAGCTCGCATCAGCCAAAAACTCTTGAGCTAAGGTCCTACCCAGAATGCACTGCTCTGTGTTACCCCAGATCTCATTTGCCGTGTTGCTGAACAGCCGTGTCAAGCCACTGTCTCAGCTAAGTGTCTAAGTTTTTGACAGTTTGTATATTATTACTCTAAATTTTACTCAAAAGTTTATTCTAATATTTTCCTACCCTATCGCACACTTTAGACTCTCTCCCTTTAGTCTTTTCCCTCTGTTACCCTCTTTTCTTACCTTGTGGTAATTCTCCATTACCATCATTGGTAATTCTTCCTTTTCTCTTTTTACCATTTTCTTGGGTAGTCGTTATTCTTCCTTTTGCCAATGTGCTGCTTCTCCACACCAGCTGTGTTGGATAAGAAAAGTTCCTTTGGTTTTAAGCAGTGCAGAGATTGCAGACATATGTTACTGCTTTCCAATGGCCATGACTTATGTGTCTACTGTCTTAATGTCTCCCACTTGACTGTAGATCCTCCGTGTGGGATTTGTAAAAACTTATCTACCAGGGCTCTCAACGAGAGTAAGAATAAGTTAATTTTGAAAGGTCTCCTCAAGTCTCCTTTCTCTGAGGCTATTTCTGGGTCGGAAGGCTTACTCCCTCCTGTTAAACCTTGCAAGAGGTGTTCTTCCTCTTCTTCATCGAAGTCACTCCCTTCTTCTCCCTCTGGAGATCGTAGGGAGTCGACTCACAAGAAGGTGAACTTGATTACTACTCCGGCGCTGCCACCTGTAACCCTGTCGGCTCCAGGCTCGGCATTGCTCCAAATGATCCTGACTACAGCCATGTCTCCTTTATCGATATCAGCACTGGAGTTCCCGGTGCAGACATCTATGGTTCCGACAGTTCTGTCGCAACCCTTAACAGCACCGTCAATACAAGTTCATTCCACTTCGGCACCGTTGGTTCAGTCATCTTCTGCTCCAAGTATGACTCTTCTGTACTCCACGGTGCAGACTTTTTCAGCACTGACATGTACTTTGGTGCAGTCCTTCTCGGTACCATCCTTATTGCTGGTGCAGACTTTTTCCACTAGGGCACCGTACCTTTTGGGGCAGACCTTTGCTTTTACGGTGCAGTCGCTTTCAACTACAACTTTGGCGCAGACCTTTTCCACACCGTTTTCTTCAGTGCAGACTTCCTTGGCTCCGAGCTCTGCTCCTGTTGAATTAGCAAGGACCAATTATTCCCCTTCACTGGATCCTTTTGCAAGCAGTCAGTATAGTCCTTTTTTGGAAAGGCCAGAATCACCATCAGCCTTCTTCATGAGGCCAACCAAGAGTCTTTCTGAGCAGGATGTGTTGCGGCTTGTTGACCAGTTGCTTGTGGCCGGAGGTCTCTCTCAACCATCAAAGTCCATGTTCCCTCATTCAGGTGAGCGTGTTTGCCTCGAACCCCAATGTATACTCCTTCGACTTCCATTCAAGTTTTGAAGCATACTACTCTGACAGGAGCTTCCCTCCCTCTGACTCCAGTAGTGGATCTCACTTTGCAGCCAGAGTCGTCCTTGTGGCCTTTGGTGCACTGGGCATCGGGCTGTTCTCAGGCCAGTGGCTGTGCTTTTGGGAAGGGCATTCCTAACTCCACAATGATTTTTACTATGGCATCTTCCAGAGATGATCTTTCTCTCTCTCTCTTGCTGTTCACGGTCTTCTTGAGACTCCTGGTCTGGGGGCAGGCTCATCGGTGCAGGGTGTGACCCCGGTTCCGATATTGTCGTACTTGGTTCTAGGCTCCCATTCCTCCTTCGGTGGGCCAGCCTTCCAGGCCAATGAGAGGGGGCTCGCCTCCACTTGCAAAACTCATTTTTCGGAGTCCTCTCCCCCTTCTGTGCTGCAACTGCCACAAGCTTCAACTCCCGGACACCGGGCACAAGAGCCTCAGGTCTCTCCTCCTTAGGAGAGCCCCTCTTTGCAGTCTCCCCCAGAACCTCACACTGAGGAAGCACCCCACAAAGCATCGTGTAAGACAAAGCACATGGACTCCACTGAGGAGTCACTGACTGAAGATACGGATTTTGATGATGGGGAAGGGTCCCCACCGTCACCCTCTGATGAGGTGTCCTTTGGAGAGCCTTAGACAGAGGGGTGACTGGAAGCCCTCAAATCCTTCCTGTGTGGAATCTGTATTCCTGCTGGCTTTTCATGCCAGGCCCCCTACCTCCTGCGTCACCCTGCCTGCCAATGAGCTCGTCCAGCTCATCGTGCAGCGTGCATGGAAGGTTCCTGATACCATGGAAGCGATACCTAAGAGGCCAGATAAAATATTATCGCCCCTCCCTGCTGAGCACCCTCACTGGTCACATGGTCTTCCAGTAGATGCTATGGTGGTGGCAGCTGCTACTAAGAAGGATTTGGCAGAAGAGAGCCAAACTGTCCATCCACCCAACAAGCAGTCCCAGGCGATTGACAGATTAGGGAAGCGTGTGTTTGCTTCATCAACCTTCACCATAATGTCTTTGAATTATTTGGCACATTTTATCAGGCTTCAGTGAGATCTTATCAGCCAACTCTCTGAAACCTTGGCAGGAACTGTTTCTGACAAAATCCATGATAATGTGGCTTCTCAGATAGCCACCCTAGAGTCCATTTCCAACTCTTCCATGCGTCTTATTTCTCACGCAGTGGAAGGGGTGGCTAGAGCGGCAGGCACAGGTATAGTCACCAGACGACATGCTTGGATGTGACTTTGTGGACACCTTTAAGGCTTCCTTCATGAATGCCCCCATAAAGGCCACCTCTTTGTTTGGCCCTAAAGTCAAGGATACGCTGGCACAGTGTGAACAAGATGGCAAGACCTTGTCTGCCATTGGTGTCAGACACTCCACTCGTCAGCGATTCTATTCCAGAAATAAGAGGAACGGAAAGATCTGGCACAAGAAATCACAGGGTTCTGTTCTGGGATGCACGTGCCGAGTTTTCCCCTAGAGGCAGAGGGGGAAACTCCAGTGGAAGATGCCCCTTTTGGGGCAGAGAAGTCTGCGAAACTGGGGTTCCAACCTGAACCCGACTGCTCACCTCTGGAAGCAGTCGGGGGTCATTTCTCCTTGCACCCTGCTGCCTGGCAAAAGATAACAACTGATTCTTGGGTACAATGGATTTTATCCAGAGGCTATCACATCCCCTTCCATTTTTGCCCAGTCTCATCAAGAGTGTTACCCGACATTCCAACCAGTCAAAGGGAAACAGCAACACACAAAATCAAAAAGCTGCTGCAAAAAAAGAGTCATCCAGATGGTCCCCCAGTCCAGATAGGATCCATATTTTACTCAAGGTTCTTTTTAGTGCCAAAAAAGGCAGGAGACTGGAGACCAATTCTAGATCTCAGTACACTAAACAAATTTGTAAAAACAGAGAAATTCTGGATGGTCGCGGCTCGGTCTATCCTTCCTCTTCTGGAAGAAGAAGAAGATTGGATTTGCTCTGTAGATCTTCAAGATGCATATAACCACATAAAAATAGACAAACGCTCAAGAAGACACCTCCGCTTCTGTATAGGAGCCAGTCACTACCAGTTTCGAGCCCTGCCCTTTGGTCTCTCTACAGCCCCCAGAGTGTTCACAAAGTGCATGGCAGTGGTTATCGCTCACTAATGACTTCAAGGATTCCAGGCGTTTCCATATGTAGATGACTGTCTCCTTACCGCCCCCACCAAGCGTCTACTGGAAGAAGCCCTGCAGTATACTCTCTTAACAGCTCGAACTCTGGGAATCACTATAAACTGGGAGAAATTCAGCACAACCCCAACTCAGTCTTTAGAATTTATAGGGGTACTGTTGGACATGAGAAATTGCACAGCATCTCTTCCAGAACACAGACTTCAGAGAATAAGACAACAAGTTCAATCGTTGCTCTGTCACCACAAATCCCCAACTTGATCTGTACTTCAGCTACTGGGGTCAATGGCAGCTTTGATTACCATTGTTCCTCTAGCCAGATTCTACATGAGACTTCTTGAATGGCTACTTCTTACTCAGTGGTACCCTCTACAACATCCTTTGTCTTTTCAAGTAAGTGTAACTCAGAGATGCAAGCAAGATTTACTCTGGTGGACGTCTTGAAACTCCCAACAATGGTCTCGCCCTTTCAACCCCCATCAACCAATAGCCACGGTGACCACGGATGCCTCCCTGATTGGGTAGGGGGGCTATTTCAGAGAAACTCGGTCCAAGGCACCTGGTTGGAGACAGATGCCTTTTTGCATAGCAGTGTCCTGGAACTGAGGGCGGTGCTTCTAGCGTTGCAAGCATTTCACTCCATCCTTCCATCAGGGACTGTTGTGATCCAATCAGTCAACATGTCAGTGGTCTGGTACATCAACAAATAAGGGGGCACCAGATCTTACCCGTTATGCCAAGAAGCTTTAAGAATATCGCAGTGGGCGATAGCTTACAACCACTTTCTGACTGCAATGCACATTCCCGGGAGCTCCAACGTTATAGTGGACAAACTGAGCAAGTGGATTCTACAGCCTCACGAGTGGTCCCTCAATCCTCTGATAATGGCAAAAATCTTCAACCACTGGGGCCAGCCTTGCTGCTACCTATTTTCCTCCCCAACCAATTAAAAGTGCAGCAACTACTTTGCCCTGATCCCCCCCTCGGGGACAGTCACCAAGGGACGCTCTAGTCTACGCTTGGCCCTCGGGTCTTCTTTATGCCTATCCTCCTGTCACCCTCATCTCCCAGTTTCTAAAGAAAACATGACAGTTCAAGAGCAAAGTGATCCTCATTGCTCCATATTGGCCTCGACAAGTTTGGTTTCCCTTCCTCTGGCCTCACCTGCTATCAACCATGGATCCTCAATCCATCCCCAATGTTGATTTCCCATTCGCACGGTCTGATTCACCCCAATCTAACAACCCTGAAACTGACAGATTGGTTCCTCCACTTCCTATGATTGCCAGGCATGAAAACCTTTTGTCCCCTGTGCGCAATATTCTTATTGCATCTCATAAATCGTCCATCAGACTAATCTATCTTAACAAATGGAAGAGGTTCTCTCTATGGGCAGCAGATAAGCAAATAGACCCTTTGTCAGCCTCGGTATCAGTGGTATTGGATTACTTATCACATCTTTTCCACACTGGAGTGTCTGCCTCTACTATCTGTGTACATTTAGCTGCCATCTCAAATTTTCATATTGCTTTTCAAGATTCTTCATTTGTCACACAGACTCTATAAGACTTTCTTGAAAGGGGTTATCCACCTAAACCCTCCCTTTAGAGAACCCGTACAACCTTGAGATTTGGTTCTGGTTCTGCAAGCTTTAACAGCTCCATCCTTTGAACCTGCATCTTCTTGTGATGTAAGATATCTCTCTTGGAAAACTTTATTTCTGATTGCAATCACATCGGCCAGGTGATTGTCAGAACTTCAGGCCTTATGCATCAAGCCTCCCTATCGGCCAGGTGATTGTCAGAACTTCAGGTCTTATGCATCAAGCCTCCTTATCATATCTTCCATAAGGACAGGGTATCACTGACATCCAATTCTACCTTTTTACCAAAAGTGGTGTCAGAGCTATATATCAACCAGTCTATTGATCTCCCAGTGTTCTTTCCTAACCATTCTAACAAGGGAGAGTATTGCCAGCACTCCTTGGATGTTCACAGGCAAATATGATTTTATCTGGACAGAACAAAATCTACCCATAAATCAGACCAACTGTTTCTGGCTTTTTCTGGACCTAGACGGGGTCATTCTGTATCAAAAGTTACATTGGCTTCATGGTTGAGAAATTGCATTACCTTTATCTACAACAAGAACAATATCACCTTGCCTCACAGAGTGAAAGCACATTCTACAAGGTCTATGGCAACTTCAGCAGCTTTCCATGCTAAGGCTTCCCTCAATGATATTTGCTCAGCTGCGACTTGGGCCAAACCTCATACCTTTATTCTTCATTACAAATTGGACTTGGCCTCCAGAGGTAGAGCTTCCTTTGGCACCATGGTGCTCAGGAATGTCCTTCCATGAGCTCCACCCAGGAATACAGGTAGCTGGGGACTCTGTCCCATCAGTAAGGAATGAACAAAGATTAACAACATCAGATAAAGAAGTTATGTCTTACCATAACGTTCCATCTGTCAACTTCCAGGGCCCCAATACGGCTTCTCACTAGCACAACTACAGGGAAATCCTGAAACAGAGGGGTGGCTGGTCTACCCTCCAGCCTTCTTCTGAGGAGTTGGTATACCTGGAGGTGTTTCTAGCCCAACCCTTTACTTCTTGGATCTCTCTGTCCACAGATGACCTCATTAAACTCATTGCTCAGTAGGAGTGGAAGATGCCCGACTCCATTGAGCTTATCCCCAAAAGGCCTGATCACATCCTGTCAGCCCCTAAAAATGAACAATACTGGTCTAAAGGCATACCCGTTGACACCATGGTGATAGCAGCAGCCACTAAGATGGAATTTGCTGAAGAAAGTCCCACTATCCATCCTCCTAACAAGGAGTCTAAGACAATGGATAGATTCATAGGTTCATAGGCAGGTACTAGGCTATCGGCCCAAGGGCCTACGTAAGTCTAGCCAGCAAGGTTCCCTGGCTTACACCACCCAAGAAAGTTATTTTCCTGTGTCACTGTTGAGCAGAGACACAGAAGTGATCCCCGGGGTGTATTTCCTATTTCCTATTTTTCTTGAAGAGTGCTAATGAAGTACTTTGCTTGACATAGAAGGGTAGCCTGTTCTGGAGTATGGGAAGTCTCTGGGACAGGAATCTATCCCTCCAGCATGTCCTGTTTATTGTGGTGTTAGGTCCCTAGAGTGTGTAGCTTGGAGGGATTGGGATTTCTTTAGGTGTAGCATGTCCAACAGCTCTGGGATTGACATAGCTTTATATGTTAGGCAGAAATCACCTTGGAGTAGGCGATATGCTATGGAGTAAAGCTGGAGTTATTTGAGACGGTCAGTGTAGGGCATTTATTTTAGGCCAGTAATCCTCTTTGTGAGGTACTTCTGTGGCCTTTCCAGCTGCTGCAGATGTCTTGTGAGGTACATTCCAAAAGGGGTGTTGTCCTCTATAATGGGTCTAATGAGTGTCGAGTAGAGGGGAACAATAATCTCTTTTTTTCCTGGATGAGAACCCTTTTATAATGAGGTGTGCCACGTAGAAGGACTTCCTGACTATTGTGGCAATGTGACTATCAAAGGAGAGACTACTGTCCGCCTGGGTCCCAAGGTCTCTTATCACACATTTGGTGTTAAGTAGATTGCTGCCTATGTGGTAGTTCATGGGTACAGAGTTTTTACCAAAGGGGATGACACTGCACTTTTTGGCACTGAGCTTGAAGCCATGGCTCTGACACCAGGCATCTGTCTCAGCAAGGCCCTTCTGTAGGATGTCCACATCATTTGGGGACTTGACTATGGCTCCTAGTTTGCAGTCATCTGTGAACTTCATTAGCCAGAGGCCTTCTGTGTTAGCCTGTACTTCAGAGAAGTAGATACCAAACAGGAGAGGTCCCAGGACTGAACCCTGCGATACTCCACTTTTCACTGGTTTGAGGTCAGATTTGGAGTCTGCAACTTTTACAGTGTGGGTTCTGTCAGTGAGCCAGTTGGCAACCCATCTTGTGACATAGGGATTTATACCTAGTTTAGTGAGTTTAGCTATAATTCCAGTATGGGGGATGGTGTTGAAAGCCTTGGCAAGGTCAAGATAGGCTGTGTGACCACCTTACCCTCATCTACGGCTTTGGTGACTGCCTCAGAGAAGTCGATCAGGTTCAGGAGGCATGATTTGCCTTTCACAAACCTGAGCTGGGTGGGATCCAGAGTTTGGAGGTTACCAATGTCTTTGTTTATGAGTTCCATGATGTTACGTTCCATGGTCTTGCAGACCAGGCTCGTCAGGCTAATAGGGCGATAGTTCCCGGGATCAGTGGTGGCTCCCCCTTTGTGGAGTGGGATAACTGTTGCTTTGTGCCATTCAGTGGGCACAAAGCCTGATGCAAGGCTATTATTGAACATGGTGCTTAGGTGGGGAGCCACTTCGTTCTGAAGTTCATGTAAAATGCAGCCTGGGATGTTGTCCGGTCCCATGGATGCTGTGTTTTTGGCTTTAGAGAGTGCAGCTTTTACCTGCATAGTTGTGATTACAGGGACTCTGCATTCATCCTCTATAGATATGGGCCCTTTAGGGGGTGAGGGGTGGGGTAAAGTTAGCACTGAACCTATCTGCCAAGATGTTGGCAATATCAGTTAGTTCTGTAATTTTCATGCCATTGTGCTGTAACTCAGAGCAGATCTGGGTGTTGCCATCGAGATTCTTGACATAGCTATAGAATGCTCTGTGGTTGTCCGTAGAATTAGTGGGGACTTTGTTTTCGTAGCTAGCTTTGGAGGATCTTATAAGGGATCTCAGCATTTTACTGAGGCTGACCAGGGAGCTCCTCCACTCATGGGATTTTACTCTCTTTTGCAGTAGTTTCTTCCTTCTGTTTTACAGTTTGTTTATGGCAGGGGACCACCAGATTGGCTTCCTTTTTTTGGAGGATAGCATCTTGGTTCTGTTTGGGATAGCACAATCCATGCACTCGTGTAAGTGCTTATAGAGTGCATTTGTGTAGGATTCAGCAGTTGTAACTGTATTTTCCATCTGCATGGGTGTCATAAAGTTCACCATTTCTGTCTTAAGAAGCATGAAGTTGGCTTTGGAGAAATTTTTTGCAGTGGTTTCCTTAATGGGGGGTGGGGACAGGATATGGATATCAAGGGTGATTAGCTTATGGTCGGATCGGACCAACAAGGAGTTGACTTCAGGTGTGGAACACCGGTCACTCATGTTGGTAATGACTAGGTCTAGGATATTGTTGCCCCTGGTGGAGGTGTGGATAAGTTGATCCAGGGCATTGGAGTTTATAAATTCCAGAAAGCATTGAGCTATGGAGTTGGTAAACAAGTAGTTTTCCCAGTTAATGGTGGGGTAGTTGAAGTCGCCCAATATTAAGGTGTTTGGTTGAACCCAAATATTTTCCAGTACATCAAGAAAAGAGGAGTGGGAATCCTGGGGCATGGTGGGGGATCTGTAGCAAGCTACAATTTGGATTGCAGTTTTGCCCAGAGTTAGTTGCACTTTGCATTATGCTGAGCAACTAGCCTGGAGGTGTGGATATCCTTAATGAATATGGACACACCTCCGCCTCTGGTGTTTCGGTCCAGGTTACATGGCTGAAAAGTGTGGTATGAGTTACAGCCAGGTAGTGCAGGGGTGCTCTCTGGAGCCTTGAACCAGGTCTCAGTCACTTCACAGATATCGATGTTCACCATTTTAAGGAGTGCCTCGAGAGAGTGCATTTTGAGATTTAGACGTCTAGCATTGAGTAGCATTACCGTCAGATTTGCTTGCCTGTTCCTGTTACGGTGGTGAATTTGTCATTTTGAATCTTGCCTAATAAAGGCACTATAGGGGCGACAAGAGCCTTAGCCAGTATCCAGAATCCCAGGGCAACAGGTGCAGGCCATCTCTGGAAAGCATCGTGGTCTGTCGACCATGTCATCCCATACAGACAGATACTGGATCTCCTAATAATGACACCAGAAGCTTAGCCAATTGTTGAAGTGAATCATTTTGTCCTTGTACTGCGGTATCATTCTGGGCGATGGCAGAATGCTACTCAGGGCTAGGGTCATACCTGCCTGGGCTACAAGATCAGAGAGCTCTTCCTTGTCTCTTTTCAGGTAGTCCAGGAAGGTACGTCTCAGGTCATTCACACCAACATGGGCAATGACAGAGTCATATTTGCACTTGTTGCAGAGTGACCTGAGTGCATGGGTTATGTGGGACTGCATTTATGCTTTAGTGACCTTTGCTCTCAGGTCCCTGAATTACATGGCACATTTTACAAGGTTGCAGAGGGATCTGATCAATGAGCTCTTGGATACCCTTTCAGGAGCAGTGGCTAAACAGGTGCGTGACAAAGTTACCTCACAGCTAGCAACCCTGAAAGTGATTTCTAACTCGTCCATGAGGCTCATTGCTCACCCAGCTGAAGGGATGACTAGAGTGGTGGGTTCAGGCATAGCCATTAGAAGGCACTCCTGGATGTGCTTATTTGACTTTACAGAGCCATTTAAAGCATGATTTGTCAATGGTCCATTTGACATATCATCCCTATTTAGTCCTAAAGCGAAAGACACGCTTGCCAGATGTCATAAAGTTGAGAAGACTCTGTCTGCCCTAGGTGTATGTTTCTTCACTCCTCATAGGCCTTACTCTAGGAACCAGAGAAGTGGGAGATAGTTGTGTTGTTGTTGTTGTGTCTTTTGGCTTTTCCCGGTTAGAGGTCGCCACAGCGGAACTCCTGTCCGCTAATGATTGGCAGTAGATTTTTATGTGCCGAGTTGCCAGCCCTGACGCACAACCTTCAATGAAGGTACACCCATTCATGCATGTCTTCACACAGAAGACGCTCTAGCTGAGAATCGAACAGGACAATGTCTATCTGTGAGGCGACAACGCTACCGCAGCACTACTACCGCAGTTCTATGGTTTAAATAATCCCAAGGGACTTTACAGGATTCACATGGCAAAGACTTTCCCCGGGGCAAAGGGGAAAGTAATGGAAGACACTGCCCCAGTGGCATAAGTGACTCACAAAACCAGGGATCTAGAGATTCCTTCTCTGGGATTTCCTACCAGCATCCCTGAAGGGAGGCCCAATTGTCTTCCTCTGGAGGCAGTCTGGTGACGACTTTCCCTGCACCATCCCACCTGGCAACTAATAACTTCAGACAAATGGGTACAGGGAATAATATCCAGAGGCTATAAAACCCCACTATCTTTACCCCCAGAAACGACTCCGGGCTGTTCCACCCAATCACAGGGAGGCAGCCTTAGCAGAAATTCAAAAACTGCTCGACAAAAGAGTCATCCAAAAAGTCCCACCAGACCAAATAGGATACGGTTTTTACTCAAGGTTCTTTTTAGTGCCCAAAAAGACAGGGAACTGGAGACCCATCTTGGATCTCAGCCAATTTAACAAGTCAGTTCAGCAAACCAAATTCCGGATGGTCTCGGTAAGTCATAGGTTCATAGGTTAATACTAGGCTATCTGTCCTGGGGCAATTATAAGCCTAGCCCGATTCTGTATGGCTTACGCCACCCCTTGATTTGAGTATACTGTGCCCTTTTTAAGGTTTAGTTTACTGTGCCTCTGTCAATAGTGACACGGGAGTAATCCCTGGGACAAATCTATGATCCCCCATCCACTTATCGAGATTCTTCTTGAAGAGATTCAGTGAGGTGCTCTGCCTCACATGAACTGGAATTTCCCTGCACCATCTTGGAAAAAGGCAATTGGATGTACTCAACGGACCTCCAGGACACGTATTACAACATAAAAATGGACAAATGCTCCAGAAGTTCATGCGCTTCTGGCTGGGAGCCATTCATTTCCAATTCAGAGCACTGCCCTTTGGACTCACCTCAGCCGCCATGGTGTTCACCAAATGCATGGCAGGGGTTGCGGATCATCTCAGACTGCAAGGATTTCAAGTTTTTCCATACCTTGATGACTGGCTTCTCACTGCTATCACCGGGCATCGGTTAGAACGGGCAATAAATTACATTGCATCTCTAGGCATCACAATAAATTATGAAAAGTCAAATTTACAGCTGTCTCAACAATTAAGAGTTCATCGGAGCCCGGTTGGACATGATTACAGGATTTGTTTCACTTCCACCAGAAAGACTACAACTAATCAGATCCCAGGTCAGTCAAATTTCCCAAAACAGGAGGGTTCCAGCCAGATTAGTCCTACAAGCATTAGGCTCGATGGCAGTGTCAGTCACTCTTGTCCCCTGAACAAGGGTATCACATGCAAATCTTACAATGGTTACTTGCCTCCCAGTGGTCTCTGATACATCAGCCAGTGTCTTACCTAATTGTGATTACCAATTGCCGCAAACAGGATCTCTCGTAGTGGCTCCATTCTGATCAGATTCTCTTGGGACGACCTTTCATTCTTCCACAACCCTAAGCCATAGTGACCACAGATGCTTCCCAGATGGGGGTGGTCATTATCTGGAAAGGACAGTCCAAGGCACATGGTCCCAATTACAGGCCAACTTGCACATCAGTGTTCTAGAGATGAGGGCAGTGCTGTTAGCTTTGCAAGCATTCCAAGATGCTCTTCCTCTGGGAACAGTAGCAATTCACCTGGACAACATGTCAGTAGTTTGGTATATCAACAAACAAGGTGGAACCTAGTCTTACCCATTGTGTCAAGAAGCCCTCAGAGTTTGGCAATGGGTGATTTCTTCCAACCACTTTCTCACAGCAATGCACATTCTGGGGGAGCTCCAATGTGATAGTGGACAAACTGAGCAGAACCATCCTCATGCCTCATGAGTGATCTGTCAATCCTGCGGTGGCAAATTAAATTTTTCGTCAATTGGGCCAACCTTGCTGCAATCTCTTTGTGTCCCCCCTAAACAACAAGTGCAGCAATTACTTTGCCCTAATCTCCCCATGGGTGAGTCACCCAGAGACACTGTTCTCCACAACTACCCCCTGATCTCCTCTATGCCTTTCTACCAACTCCCTTGATATCCCAGTTTCTAAAGAAAGCCAAGAGGTTTGAGAACTCAGTAATCCTCATTGCCCCCTTCTGGCCTTGACAAGTTTGGTTCCCCTTCCTTTGGCCTCATCTTATTCATGAACCATGGATACTGGACCCAGCTCTGGACCTGCTGTCCCATTTGGAGGGCTTGGTTCATCCGAACCTTCATAATCTCAAGATCACAGCTTGGCTTCTCCAGCTCCCATGATTGCCAGACATGCATCCCTCTCCTCTCCTGTCTGTCAAGTCATTGTAGCCCATCATAAACATTCAACTAGGAAATTGTACCAAAGTAAATGGGAAAAATGTGTAAACTGGGCCCTTATGAATGAGCTTGATCCTTATACGACTCCAGTTCATAAAGTGTTGGACTTCTTAGCTACTCTATATCAATCTGGTTCTTCAACCTCAACAATTAAAGTTCACCTAGCAGCAATCTTGAACTTCCACATAAGGTTCCAAGGATCATCCTTGATGTCTGACAAACTTTAGAAAGCCTTTTTTAAAGGAGTTTTAATGTTAAGACCCCCTTTTAAAGAACCCATTCCTCCCTGGGATCTATCGCTAGCTCTTCAGTCCCTTACTTTTATCTCTTTTTGAACCATCAGCTACCCGTGACTTAAAGTTTCTGTCATGGAAACACAATGAAAAGACAGATGGTGCTAACGCAAACTAGTAAACTTTGAAAAAGCACCACAACCAGGCAAAAGCACGAACAATAAGATGAGTCCACACGCTGGAAGCACTAGAAAGTTAAGGTTCACCACTGGAGGGGGATATAATCTCATTTTTCATTCTGCTAGGTTTTAAATACATTATATTAATTACTATTTCTTATTTGATTGATATTTATTTACCTTTTTAGAGATTTTAGGGTTGTGGAAGTTCTACAATATTTATATATGACATTATTGATGTTTTTTAATATTTAAGATGGTATATTTTTAATGTGTGTATTAATCAATTTAAATGGTTCTCTCACTGTGATTGGTGGTTTTTAAATGGTTTTAAATGTGGGTGTGTATATATATGATATCATGGTGATTATAGTTCATTTTCTGATGAAGTTGAAGACGAAAACGTTCTGTTTTACAACGTGCGTTAGTGTGTATTTATTAAACTGCTCGTGCTTTCTAGTGCTTCCAGCGTGTGGACTCATCTTATTGTTCCTGTCATGGAAAACTTTATTTTTAGTGACTATCACGTTTGCAAAAAGGGTATATGAACTCCAGGCTTTATCATCTAGACCACCCTATATCATTTTTCCTAAGGACAGGGTTTCCCTCGGGACTGATCTTTCCTTTTTACCAAAAGTAGTCTCAGAATCTAATATCAGTCAGACACTTAGCTTCCAGTCTTTTCCCCCAATTTTTCTAACAAAGGGGACTACTCCCTACATTTATTAGGCGTTCAGAGACAGTTACGTTGTTACCTTCACAGAACAAAAGACTTTAGAAAATCTGATCAATTGTTTGTGTTCTTTTCTTCCCTTTCTTTAGGCAATCCAGTTTCAAAGGTTACCTTGGTAAAATGGCTTAGAGACTGTATTACATTTATTTGGCAATCTAAAGGGCTCCATCCTTCATACCCTGTCAAAGCTCATTCAACTAGAGTGGTGGCAACTTCAACAGCTTTTCATGCTAGAGCTTCTTTAGATGACATTTGTGCAGCTGCTACTTGGGCTACAACTTATACCTTTATCACTCATTACAAACTTGATCAGGTCTCTAGGGGACGGGCATCATTCGGTTTGATGGTGCTCAGGAATATTCTTCCTTGAGAACTCCCAAGATTTAGGTATCTGGGGACTCTGTCTTACAGTCAAGGATTATGTGAAAATTGACAACAGCAGATAAAGAAGTTTTGTCTTACCATAACATTCCATCTGTGTTGTCGATCTTTACTAATCCTTGACATCCCCCCGTCCCCCCGTCCCCCAACCTGAGTGGATCGAATTCTTAAAGGACTGGCTTCTTATTATGGACACATATCTGGTCTCATCTCCGTATTACCTATATGTCTGCCACTAATTTAGGCAAACTCAATCTGAGGTAATTTTTAAGAGGAGCGTTATGGGTAAATGTCTGGCTCAAGAGTTTGGGAGGCGCGAGCTGAAATAAATGGCTGAGTCTATTCCAAGGCTCGGAACAGAGCCCACAGTCAAGGGCTAGTGAAGATCGACAACACAGATAGAACATTATTGTAAGACATGACTTATTTTTTTGTTCTGCCATCAACATTTTGCTAGTCAGTACAGGCAGATTTTTACTGCCTAGCATCGGACCCGATCTTAACAACTTTTGCAGGGGGTGCTTAACATTTGTTAAGGTCATGTTTCATGCCATTTTGGTGCTTAACTGGTTGGTCTTTTTCCAAATATTGGAGCATAAGTAGCATGCTCCATGCAGTACAAAGGTTTTTTCATACACCTAAGCACTGCTATGACAATGCTGCCCAGGAAAGAACTGTAATAGACGATAAAACAGCCTTTAAAAGTTGTTATAACTTTACTCTACCACACTTCTAAACAAAAGTTGTCTCAGAAGGAGTATCCAACAGCTTTTGAAAGCTGCTTTATCTTCTGCTGGGGGAGCACTTTGTTTCTACTTATTTTATGTCTCAGATGTCCTTGATTTTGTAGAATGCTGCTGCTATTCCATCATATTTGTTTTTAGCCCTCACAATATATTTGATTTTCTGGTGAATCACCAAGGATTGGAGTTAGTAATGTCCAACATCAGAGATTCAGAATTATTGTTCAGAAAATGCATGTTAATACAAAATGTATTGTTCTAACTTTAAAACTGAATTACAGCAGTTTTTAAAAACTGTCCCCGATTTTGATTCTTTGTCCCCCACCATTATTTTTGTATTTGTCCAGAATTCTTAAACAAAGATGACAGGTGTGCTGCTGTCTGTTTAGCAGTGCCAAGTGCTTTACCACCTTTTAAATTGCTGAAACATTTTGCACTTCTACATATTCTGTCTGTTTTTTTTTTCTGTAGCTGGTAGTACATAGACCAAATAAAGCTCCATTCACTACACATAATTATTATTGGATCTCCAGTCATAGCCCTTATTATGTGTTCTTGGTGGACAAGATTCATCTCTTGAGCTTCATTCTTGAGATGAATTTCTTGGCTTCTGTGTCTTGTAGTTGTAATAAGCAGGTTATGATTGATCATAATCCTGTAATATTTGATGTATCATTAGACAATATAAATTTATCACATTGTGCTTTTGCTTGAACCTTCCCTTTTTTCAGCAGCTGTTTGCTAATCTTTGCTTTTGTGTGATCATTATGTTATTATTTTTATTAATTTGCACCTGTTTACCGGGAAGGTTCAGCTGAGCCCTGAAAGACCCCTTTTCAGTATCAGCTTGGGGAGAAAAGCTGCACTTAACTACATAGTTTCTATTCTTGACTGGATCTCCGTCACCGATCCTAATAAATATGCTAACTCTGCACCTCTCCCAGATACCTTAAGCGACCATCTACCTGTATATACTTGCAGGACTACCAACCAATCACCCAAAGCCCATAACTATAAAACATCCCATAATCTAATTACAGCCAGCAACTCTTTATCAACATATTAAAATCCTTAACCTGGTCCATGCTAAAGACACTACCCCTCGATGATGCAGTCCACTACTTCAACAAGCTATTTCTAGATGTCCCTAACAGCCTAGTACCACTTTGAACA
Source organism: Protopterus annectens (assembly GCF_019279795.1). Lineage (NCBI taxonomy): Eukaryota > Metazoa > Chordata > Ceratodontiformes > Protopteridae > Protopterus > Protopterus annectens. Next base: position 570,884,363 of record NC_056736.1, read on the forward strand.
AAAAGAACTAAAGTCAGTCATGCACCCTGGCTTACTAAGTCCACAAAACAATTACTAGTAAACAGAGACAAAGCTTGGAAGGAGTGGCAGAAGAATACAATTGACTTTAATTTTCAAAACTACAGATAACCAAGTAACCAAGCAAAAAAGTGTATAGCTATAGATAAGAAACAGTATTTTTCACAGAAACTATCTGACCACAAAAACAACACCACAAAATTTTGGAACACGATTTCATCATTACTTACTCCAAGGTCCGAACAAAATCCTACTCCAGACACAGACAAATCTCCACCACATATAGTGGAAATGTTCAACACTCACGTTGTAGAAAGTATAGCTAGTTTGGTCAGTGGTCCAAACAAGCCCCTAAGTCCCAGTTCCACAGCTAATCTCAACTTGAACTCATCTCTGTGTAAAACATCTACCGAATGTACTGCTTCTACTCCCCTCTCTTCTCAAAGCATTCCAGCTATAGCCTCTTAACCTTCATATCTTTTACTCTAGCCTGTACTCACTAACTGTATACGCTACCTACTACACAAAATTAAATCCTGCTCTCCTTCTGCTGACAACCTCCCTTCAGAATAATTAAAAATTGCAGCAGACGCTATTGCTTATTCTGTCAGTATTTTCATTAGTAGATCCACTCACAGAATCCTGCTTCCCCTTCCTTCCTCTGGAAAAAATCTATTGTAATCTCTTTATGTAAAGGAGGAATATCTAACGAATTGTCTGATTATTGCCCCATCTCAATCCTATCTCCTGTTTCCAAAATCTTAGAAAAATGTGTATATAAACAACTCCTTGACCACCTTATTCATAACAAACTACTTACGCCTACGCAGCACGACTTCAGAACTGCAGTAGTATTCTTTATGGATATAATAAATAAAGCAAAACACTCTGGCCAGCTAACCTCAGCACTATTTCTTGATCTATCAAAAGCTTTTGACACTGTCTCTCACCTCAAACTCTTACAGTAACGTTCTTCCCTAGGGCTTTCCCAAGCCTCCTGTCAGTGGTTCTCGAGCTACCTGTTTGAAAGACAATGATGTGTAAAATGGCAAGGCTGTCTGTCACAATATCTAACTAGTAAAACAGGAATTCCACAAGCTCCATCCTTGGATCCCTCCTTTTCATTATCTTCATAAATAACCTCCATACTGCTTCCTGTCAAAGCTCCCTAATCAGTATGCCCAAGACTCAACTCCCATTTCATCATCCAACGATGTTGTACACCTTAAACAAGTAACACAAAACTGCCTTCTCCTCCGTTGAATCCTGGCTCAATAACGAACAATTTTTACTTAACCCTAACAAAACCAAGCTTCCTTTTTACACCAAAGACAGTCTTAACAGACTTCAAGATATATTCACTAAACAGCACAGAAATTGAAATGGTTCCATACACTAAACTGTTAGGGGTAACAATAGACAGTAAACTCATCTTTGACCTTCATGTACATAACACTGTCAAAAAAACACACCAAAAACTAGGAATGCTTTATCAGCAAAAAAACATAATGGATACAACTGCTAAAACATTAGCCTCAACCTACCCACTACCCTCCTTACTATACGGTGCCCCCATATTAACCAACCTTCAAATCACACTAAAAAATAAGCTTGAATCCTGCTCCAGTAAAATTGCCAAATTTGCAAGAGACGTATCATACTGTAAACATCACTGTGCCACTCTTCGCTCCCTCAACTGGCTCAAACTTACCCAACATCTAAATTGTCTACAACTAACAATCGCCCATAAAAATATCTGCAAACCTGAAAGCTGTCCTCTATACTCAAAATCTACACACCTAGCTGGGCTCTCTGCTCAGAGGACAGGCAGCTTTTATCTCTATATAAACCAAATAAAATTCCTGGTCAATCCTTATACTCCTACTCAATGAACAAACTATGGAATACACTGCCCTTAGATATCAGAAATTCCTCAAACTTCAAGAATTTGAAGTTTAAATTAAAATAATTCCTACTCAACTCGTGTAGCTGTTCCAAACCTGGCTGACTCCAATTCTCTGACTTACTTCACTAAACTACCTCTTTTTCTTCCTTCCTTTTCCATCTCTCATCTTTCTAAGTCTCCTCTTCAGCTACCTCTCTTCTAACTTCCTTCCTTCCAAGTTCCTTTAACTCGCCTTTCTCTCTAATATATTCACCACTTCTAACACCCACCTACCGCTCTCTGATAGCCCCCATCTTACTTCCTGTTTATTTATTCTTTCAGCCTTCTTCTTTTGAATCTCTATTTTGTCTCATTTCTGTCTTCACTGATCATCTTCACAACCCCTTTTCCTCAATCCCACATATTTTCTTTTACTGCTACTACTACATATAATTGTGTATCTCTGTATTATACTCAGACAATCAGACCAATTACACAGTCTCTCCCTATTCGTTAAAATCTGCATCTTAGACAGTTATCTCATTTGCTATATTTAATGTTTTTTTCTATGAAAAATGCATGAATGCGACTGTATATTATCTCAGAAAAAATTAGGGTGTGTTATGACTGTTAACATTACTCTTTCAAATGTCTGTACATGGATTTTGGGTTTTTCTGTAAGTTGGTTTAATATTCTCTTGTTTATGTAAAAGTTTTCTGTTCTCTTTATATTTTGGAGCTTTTCTCCCTAGGCCTCCACGTAAATGGGTTTCCTACCCAGTCAGACTTTCCAGGCAGTCAAATAAACAAATAAATAAATAAATATTAGTTCAAAAGACCATGAGTAAAAATTGAAAGAAAGCAAAGAAGAATATGTGTATACAATTGTTGGCTGAAAGACACACACAAGAATTTACCATTTGGAGGTACAATCTAGTAGGTATTACAGTTATAAAATACTTACAATCTTATGTTTACAATTAATAGTTGCAGTCTTGCTTAACCATGAACATGTCTTCACCTAAGCACATACATTTACAGAAAAATAGTCTTGCTGCTTAAACATAAATATGTTTTCACCAAAATATATACATTTGTAAACAGATAGTTGTAGTCTCGCTACACTGCTGTTTCGGAAGACAGATTGTCAGTGCTAACTGTAGAAAGCAAGAAACAGGAGATAAAGCAGACATTTAGTTGCTACATGCTGAGATAAGCAAACAAACTGTGCAGCTGTGTTGTATAATAGTACAGATAAGATTTTATATTGATGTTAAAGGGGTTGCGCAGGTGATAGTAACTATTTAGCAGTGGTGTAACAGAGAGGAGGTGAGGTAGTAGAGAGGCATTGGGCTGGAGGGGCAGAGAAGGGGTGGGAGTAGAAAAACATTAGTCTTTAGGGATGGAGCAGGTGTGGGAGTAGAGAAACATTAGGTTGGACTTTTGGACCAAATTTTGGGCCTTTGTTCCCCCATTATTTTTCCCATTGTCCAGCTTTCTTGAGCTAAGAGCCTCAGAGGTCACCTGTGTGTGTTCCATATAGAAGGAGATATTTGTAACTGTTTAACACATGCCTGCACACAGCATTATTTAATAAGTAAATGACACCTTAATCCCATATGCAAAAATGGGAAAAAAGGGGTTATGGATGGATGACTAGATGGGTGGAATGTGTTGTGCTGTAAAGGAGGCGTAATTTGTGATGAGTTTTGTAAACGAGTTTTGGATTTGTTCTCAGATTTGAGGTTGGGTGTCAATGGCAGCATGTAGTAATGTGGTCTAAGGGATATTTTCAATTATGGTGTTTTGTGAGATGTAGATTTGGAAATTACTGTGTTTGTCTAATTGAGAGTTTAGGATGAAAATTATTAGTTATTTTTCTTGGGGTTTAGCAGGAGGTTGGATTGTTTTAGCCATTCCTGTCTGGAGGTTTATGATTGTTGTGTGATGAGTTATATTTCAGACAGAGTAGCATCAGAATGTGTGAGTGGTTTGCATATTAAGCTGCTGTAGTTTGGCCAAAGGCTATGATCAGATTGTTTAGTAATAGGTTGGAAAACAAAGGTCTCAGGATAGAGCTTTGTTGTACACCAGTGGTAACAGGTTGACAAAGAAGACTGCCATTGGATGCATTGAGTTCTCTCTTGTTGGTTGTTAAAAAACTATCTCAAAGCATAATGAGAGAAAATGTTGTTATAGGGTATTAAGTAGAAGTGGATGGGATGTAGTGTGAAATATATTAGAAAGGTCGAGGAAGATAGACAAGACTAAATTGCCTTGACTTTTGTCTTAATTGAATGTGCTACGAAGGACAGTAATGCTATGGCTGCACTGTGATTTGGGAAAAAAGGGGTTATTTTGGCAAAAGTAAACTTTTTGTAGGTATTTATTTATTTGTGTTTATCGGGATAGAGCAGTGATCTCCGTGGACCGTTTTCACACACAGACCAGGAGCATTGTCTGGTTAAGTAACTTGCTCAGCGCTATGCATTTAGGCAATGAAAACTGAGGGACTCAAACCTTACACCACCGGATCACAGGAAACAGCTTGTTAACAGCTCCTTAATCCTCTAAGCTAACTGCTAGAAAGGAAAGTCTTTGTTTTGGATTTGGAGCTCAGATTTGAGGTTGGTGTCAGTGGCAAAACATAGTAATATGGTTTAAAGACCATATTAATATGGTTCAGGTACTGTAACAGCTGGAATTGAATACAGCTTTTTAGTTCATAATCTCTATTGTGTCATGCCGTCTTTATCTGCATGTTACTACAGCATGCAGAACCTGACACCAAATCCGAATGTAATAGGAATACTTTCTGAATCCATATGAAGCTTACTTTGCCAGCTACGTTATAGAAATGTTATTCTCGTAACACTCTCAGCTATGATTGCTGGAATTCAGGTGATGGAATAGTTCCACTTCAGATTTCGTTTCAGACATGGAGATATATTTTCCTGAGATTACCAGTCCTTCATCAAAACCTGTACATGAGTTGATTCATTTTTAATAGGCAATGAAAACGTAACAGTGGTACCTGCTTTTAATTTGTCTTTCAGTATACATTGCTGAAGAAATCCTGCTTTTTGTATGCATCCCATGCATTGTCTAATTTTAGGAGTTTTACATGTTCTATCATACCTCTCACCTGTCCATGTTTCCTCAGAATGTCTCGATTTTTGCCACGTATGTTTTTTTTTTTTGGCAAGTCATGATGCACTTGGTATCTGTGGTTTTACCTTTTCCTTATATTTGTAATTCTCAAAACTACCTCTGTCTGCAGTTTTTGTTACTTTTCCACTATAAGTCTCTGTTAATACTTGAAACTCTTCCCACTGACATCCCTCCTGGATCGAGCAGCATAAACCCCTGGTTCATTTGTCACTGCAGAGATCATCTATGTCTTCCTGTCACCCACATACATAATTGATGTCCCACACAAAGCATCATGACACAGACTGGAGAACTGCTCTGATTAAATCCCTCCCAAAACAAACCAACCCAAAAGATGCATGCCAATTCCATTCAATATCAATCCTCCCAACTCTGGGAAAACTACTAGAATGAGTAGTCTACACTCAATTCTTTCTCTGTGTATCTAGCAGTACAGCCTGCTCTCCTCCAACAGCACATATTCTGGCCTGGACAAGGTACTATAACAACACTTTGGTCCCTAACTGATGACATCTTGCAAAACATTGACAGGGGCCTCCTTACAGATCCCACATTTGTAGGCATGACAAAGGCATTCGACCTGATTGCTCACTATTATCCCAAAACAAATTAACGGAAATTAGTATCAGTCCAGACACCACTCCTAGACTTAAAAACTTCTTCACTGACAGACACTTGAGTTAAAATAGGATCTTCCCATTCAGAATATGCACCTACCAGAAAGATCCATTCTTGCCCCCCTCCTCTTCTTGGTATTCATTAGCAAACTTCATAGATGTATACTAGGCTAATGACCACTAGGGCCCTTATAAGTCTAGCCGTGTAACCCAAATGTGTCCTACAAATTTGATTTTTATAGGGGATGATTTACTGACTGCCTCTGTCCATCAGAGACATAGGTGCCAGACCAGGGATGAATTTCCAATTACTCATCCATTTTTCCAAGCTGTACTTAAATAGGGAAAGGGAGAAACTCTGTTTCAAATGTATGGGGAGCCTGATCCAAAGAATAGGAATTCTCTGAGAAACATATCTGTCTGCCCAACATGTCCGGTTTATGTCACAAGCAAAATTTAAGTCTTAATCTAGTAGTTTTGATGCTGTTTGTTTTGTGGTCGTGCAAAGGATTCGTCAAAACAAGGTCCAGGGATGCCTTGTATGCCAAGCAAAGATCGCCTCACAGAAGTCTGTATGATACTGAGTAAGGAGACAGAGCTTTGATGTGATTAGTGTAGGACATTATGTTTACTCTGTGTATTCTTTATGTATGGGACCTTTGGAGACATTCCAGTTGCTGCATGTGTCTGGTCAGGTACATACTGAAGGGGTCATTATATTGTATAATGGGTCTGATGGTGGCTGAGTATAGTGGTATTATCGTCCCTCTGGACCTAGATGCCACGCACATGGGAAATGTGGGATCAATACATACAGAGGAAGAACAAGGTTTAAAAGAAGGCAGGATTTGAATGAGCTGTAATGGCCGACTGACAATGACTGGATATATTAAAAGTGATGTATAACGTTTGCAGCTACAATTGGTCAGCACAGTTTGTAATGTATAATGTTTGCAGCTGTGATTGTGTCACTATGGTTTATTTTCATTTATATAAATGTAAGATTGTCTATGTCATACATGATAATTCAGTAAAGATGTTTCTTGTTTAAAGTAAATAAGTAAATAAATAAAGCTACATATAACAACAAACTAGTCTCCTCCTTATTTCTGGACTTGTCTAAAATCCTTCGACATGTTTGTCACAGCAAACCTTTGCTTCGAATGTCCTTGGTAGGTCTCTCAGCCCACCGTTCTTTGATTCAAAAGATGCCTGTCCAATAAGTAACACTCAGTAAAATGGCACTCCACTCTGTCTCCATATCTCCCAGTCACCACTGGTGTACCACAAGGCTCTGTCCTTGGTCCCCAACACCCTCCACACATCCACACAACAGGCTTCCCTAGTACAGTATGTAGATGGCTGCACTCATTTGGACATCTGCCAGTGTGGCACACCTCCAAAAAATTTACTCAGGAATCTTTAACAGCACAATTCATGCTCAACTCTAAAAAAACAAACTACTACTTTTTCCCCAAATGCCTGTCCAATAAAGAAACACAATTTAAAATCCCCTTCTTGATAATGCAACCATGAAAGTCACTTCTCATTGCAAATTCTTTAGGGATGATAGTGGATGATAATCTTAAATTTGATATGCATATTCAAAATTGCATCAGAAAAAACTCATCAAAAACTAGGGATACTTTATAGAGCCAAAAATATTTTCACAGATACAGCTGAAGCAATCCTTGAAACTAATCTCCTCTCCACACTTCATTATGGTGTTCCCATCCTTACTAACCTTCAGGCATCACAAAAAAGAAAACTTGAGCAATGCTATAACAAAGTTTTTAAATTTGCAGCAAATACCCCTTTCAGAATCCGCCACTGTATAGCACTAAAAATGCTAAACTGGTTAGAACTGCCCTATCAACTAACATATACACAGCTTCTTACCACCTATAAAATCATCCAGATTCCGTCTGCTTGTCTAGCATTAAGTAGTATTCTACACACCTATGTTTCCAGTTGGTCATTACAATCCAATGACCAAAAACTCCTTTCTGTCCACAAAATTCTGCTGGGCATTGTTTGTACTCATACTTAAGGCCTGGAATTCTTATCTCTGTCCACCAGGTCAATACCCTCCCTCCCATCCTTCAAAACTAATCTGAAAGACATCATAGCCAAAAGTTGTCTATGTTCTTGCTCAACATGAGGATAAACTATAAAGAATAAAAAAGCTACCACCAAAGAAGGCTCAGAATCTATGTCCGATAAAAACAAATGTCCAAAACACAAGCGCTTTCACTTCAAGAGCTTCTTCAGGTGTTATGACATAACACCTGAAAAAGTTATTAGAGTGAAAGCGCTTGTGTTTTGTGCACTCTAAGTAAAGACTTTGAACTGGATAATACAGCCATCTCTGTGTCTGCTTTTTATTCAAAATTAGGATAAACTATATTCTTAAATGTAGACAAATACCTATTCATACCTTACATCGCCTTATTCTCCCTTCTTCACTCACTTCCTTATTTTTCTCACCTGGCTTTCTCTCTAAATATACTTCAATCCTTCTTTTTTCTCACTTCATATTGCAATTTCTCTTTGTATTATACTAACTTACCTTTAATTTATCTATAAGCTGGCTAAAATTTCTCTACATATTAAATCATTATTATATAAGTTGTTATCTTCTCTTAACCAATATTTTCATATTATGTCTAATTTGGTATATAGTTATTTAAACTGTATTTGTCTTTTGTTATTTTAAAGACTGCAAAATTATTATTCTTAAAACATTTTGTAATACTTTAGAGCTTTTCTACCTGGGCCTTTGCTAAAAATGGGCTTCTACCCAGTCGGACTTTCCTGGTAATCAAATGTCAATAAATAAATAAAACAAATAAAATGTAAGATGTAAATGTAAAATGTGAAAATGGAGCTGTCTGCACAAAAACTCTGAGACCACCCATCTTTTTCCCCAATCCTCTTGGTGTAGCTTTTTCAGCCAATAAAGACTGGGGGATAACCATGTCCCTCTGCAGCAGTACACATGCCCTTGTCGAGCAGGGGAGAAACACTTTGTTGGTGTTGGGATGGGGCAGGTGAAGGGTCTTCACTTGTTCAGGAAGGGCAGATGGAAGCTGGGGCCATTGTGCCTAATGTGATATAGAACAAATCTTGAGCATACCACCACGCACCTACTCAGTTAAAACCACATATTTATTTATTAAAAATCAGACGTGTAGAGCCTTTAAAAATGATAAGCACTTTCTGCTGTATCCTAATATGAGTCAGTCTGTTGTCAAGGCATATGTGCTTACTGAAAAAAATAAACTCTGTCTTATTTCTATTTTTATGGACAGGGCACACTTACTGGGGTTTGCCAAGGAGTTTATTAATGTTTTTGTCTGCCCTCTAATTTTCAAGCAAGAAAAGGAAAATGATTCCTTCCCTTTCTGACAAGGAATTTCAGTCAGAAGAGCAGACATTTTCTAACTCTATTGAATGAGGTAGCACTGTTGGAAATCAATTTCAAGGAAATGAGAATCTTTCCTAGGAAATGGATCAATAATCCTTGGGAGAAAGTTCTCTCCTTAATTGAGACATTTAAAATGGTCATAACTTTACCTTCATAAGAAGAGAGAAAGCAAGAAGTCAACTTTTAATTGTTTGTTTTAATCTTTGTTTAAAAATGTACATTATTTGTCTGTGTAACTATGATTGTACTCCTTTTGTCTTCATTTGACTTGAGGCCATTGTACATTCTGTAAATAGTGCATTCAATTTTTTTCTTATTTGATCTGCAAAATTTATTAATTATTGTTTTTAAAAAAAATTTGAATAAAATTACTTGGGGGGGGGGGGAGAGCAGACAATGCAGGGTATGGTTGTAATTCAGGAACATCTTCTCAATCTGTGTCTTCTGAATCTGAGGAAAGTATTTCATCAGATATCCTTCCTGAAGAGATTGCTTTTTCTGTCACTTTGTTTAAGAAGTTTTTTAGCAGTATCAGATTGAAGTTTCTGTGACATAAAACATGTATTATGATTTATTACAGTTAGGGATAACAAAAGCTGTGATGATCCCTCCTGTCTTATATGCCTTAGAGAATTTTTTTTGTCACTGCATCTTTATTACCTGATGGTCAGCCTCTTGCCCCCAGGATGTTTGGCAAGTTGTATAAGGTACCTCAGACATGCAAGACTTTCGGCTTTTCCTGGTTAGGGGTCACCACAGTGGAACTCCGGTCCGCTAATGATTGGCAGTGAATTTTTACAGTGTCGAGTTGCCAACCCGGCACCCAACCTTCAAATAAGGCACATCCACACATGCTTGCACCTACCTGCATGTCTTTAAGTTCACGACTGTGGGGAGGGCATGCAGACTCCGCACAGAAGGTGCTACAGCTGGGAATTGAACCAGAGAATCACTTGCTGTGAGGTGACAGCTCTAACCTCTACACCACCGTGGCTCGTACCTAAGACATGCAAGTACCTGTTTTCTAATCCCGAAGCAAATTCAACAGTTATTTCTTTATCCAAATTTGTTTCTTGTAAACATGTTACTACTGCCAACCCCATTCCTCTGACAAGAATGCAAAAGCAATGGATAAGTTGAGGAAGAAAATTTACTCTTCCAGTAATTTAACTGTCAGAATTTGTTTATTTTTACAATTTTCTAACTGTGGTACAGCACTGATCCCATTGAACCAATTTCAGTCTCACCCAGAATGTGAACCCACATCAAGTGGAAAAACTAAAAATAATTTCTAAACAAATGTACAGTTAATATGCAATAGAAAATATGATTTAAAAAGGTAATCAACAGAAACCACTGTATACAGTATTTATATCAGTTAGAGTAGTGACATGTTAGGAGTTACAGAAGAGATGCTGTAGTGAAAGTGATTGGCAATATGCGACTGAGATTAGGGAGACTTGGTTATGTAACCTGAAGCAGAGTGTTTACAAACGGGTTACGACTGAGATTAGGGAGATTAGGTTATGTGACCTGAAGCAGAGCGTTTACAAAACGGGTTGTTCTGTGAAATGTTCTTAAGTTGTGCCCAAAAGGCGTAGTTATAGAAGTGTTTAAGATTTGAGGAAAGATCTGTTTGGAGCTTGGGTCCAAGGGTAGAACGGGAGTGGTTAGTGCACTGCAGTGTGGTTTTAGGCATCTGCAAGATGGGCCCTGAGTAGCTATGACATCTAATGTTATATGACAGGGGCTGTCTAAGTGAGCTATAGGAAAGAGAAGGACAGGAGTTTTCTTTCAAGAGCTGGAAAAGTTGGGACCCAAAGAGTGAATTGTTTCATTGCCGAACCATCAGCCATTTGGCTTTGACTAATGTAAGGTAGTGGTGTTCATACTTTGGGGAAAGGATAATGAAGTGACAGGATGGAGGTGGAGATTGTTTGGATGGTAGTAGAGTTTCTTTTGGAGACACATGCTGCAAGAGGTAGGCAGTACTCAAGTTGGTCTTGAAGAATCCCTTTGCCAATAGCATTTTGTTGGCTCAAAAGAGTAGAGAGTTTATCTTTTTTTGGGTGTTTTGGAGATGATGGTGGGAGATAAGTGATGGATCAAGCCAGACTCAAAGGTATCTGAAGGTGTTAATCTGCTCAGTGGCATTGTTTAGGTGGTGAAGAGTAAGAAGTGAGCTGGGGTCCTTTTGTCATTTATTGGATGTTCCCGAAGAGCATAGCTTTAATTTTCAACTGTCACGCTCACGTTAACATTGTTATTGTTATCTTTTGAGAACATGCAGAAGTTAGTGGTGTCTGAGGTAAAGGAGTAATTGAATGCTTCTGTTACAGCTGTTTCTTGGGTGATTAACACATTTCAACGTGTACTTGTGATGCTGCTGATTCTTCTTCCACAGCTGCAGCTTCTGAATTAGTTTTTAGGAGACTTGCTTGGTTTCAATCACAGAGTCTTCCTGCTAATGATAAAACTGAGATTTTAAATTCTCCTATGGATAAATAAGTTCTGTTTGGCCGTTCTGCAGCTGAGGTGCTTAAAAAGTGGGATAAAATAGGGAAAACTGATTCAAAGAGTGTCTCAGATTTTTCATCCCTCCTTTTTCAGAATAAATCGCCTTCTCCTCTTCTCCAATAAACAATTCAAACAGTAAGGAGTCAACAGACAGGTTTTTAAAATATAAGGGGAAAAAGGCTCTAAAAAGAACGGAAAAGCCTCTAATAATGTAGGGCAGTTCTGTCAGTAAGATTAGATATTCGCCTGTTCAGGCTCATTCTTCCCTCTCCCTCCTACTCTGGCACCTTTTCTATGTCTTTAAGACATTACCTCCCCCTATGGCATCAGACTGTCTTAAACAGCTGGGTTCTGAAGGTGATCCATCAGGGGTGGAGTTGGCAATGGGAATCCCACCCCATTTCCAGTGGATTCCCTCTGTCCAGGGAATTGGGTCTCTCCATTTCCTCTCTTTCCTGTTTTGTATGGCTGGTCAGTTTTTTACTCTGAACTGAGACTGAATTTTTCAGAAATGATCAGTGCTCAGCCCTGGCAAACAAATTCAAATAAATTAATTAATAATAATAGACATGTCTCAGGGAGTCATATAAACTGTGCCCCTCAATCTCCTAATCAAAGGTTTTCATCCAATATTTTTTCTAGTTCCCAAAGCTGAAGGCCTCTTCTGGATCATTCTTTTTTAAACTGTTTTGTCAAGATTCTGAAGTTTAAGATGTTATCTCTTCAATCTCTTGTACCTTTGATCCCCCTTCAAGCTTTCATGGTAAAGCTGAATTTAAAGGACACCTATCATTACATCATCACAGCAGAGCATTTCAGGCATTTCTTAAATGTTGCTATTTCTGGCTTACATTATCAGTTCTCTCTTTTACCTTTTGGACTGTTCACAGCACCAAGGGTATTCATAAAATGTGCAAAAGTACACTAAACAAACTTCAGTGGCTGGAATTTCCACACCTTCTCCTACAACTGCAACTCCACACTACCTTTTCCATACTCAACAACCCCTCTGCCTGCCCTGCTCTTGCCTCCCATATCTTACTCTCCTCCACGGCCTTTCCTGAGTGCTGATCAGCATATTCTCTCAGTTTATAAACCCAAAAACTTCTTTACAAACACTCTGTCTCACTAAATTGGAACAAACTCCCTCTCCATATTAGATCCAACCTTTCCTTTCCCTGTTTTAAAAAGGAGCTTAAATCCCACCTACTAAACTTGAAATTATGCCATTGCCTTGACCACGCATAGTCTTAGTCTGTCCTACTGTATAACCTGTTGCATCTCCTAAGTTTGTTTCTCTTTTAGTAACGTCTTCTTAAACTAACCTCCTAAACCCTCAGCTCTACTACTATAGCCCCCTCCTTTCTCTCCCCCCTCCCATTCTCCACACTATTTATCTTTTCCCCCCACTTTCTATCAATGTCTATACATTGTCCTTTTTTTGAACAATGATTATCTTTTTTTTTTACTCTAATATGTAGTAAATTTTAGACCACTGCTATCAGTGCAACCATTTATGTTCGTAATTTTTTTCTTTTGTTTTTCTCTTTATAATTAATTTCGTATTTGCATTGTTATTTTTAAGTTTTTGTCCTATATGTTTATCTTTGCTTATGTTTGCTGGGGCTCCACTGATAATGGGTTGCTTACTATCAATGCAATGCAGATAGTTAATCTTCGGTTCTGAAACTCGAATGTGAAAATTTCAGGAGTCATACGACCGGCACTTGCAAACTGCTTCTGCTTCGGGTACCGTGCGGCAAGAAAGACTGAATAAAATGGCGTCAGCTGCATGTTTTATACCCCTGACGACCTGACGTCATAGAAGAGGAAACAGCAACTGACGCAGGACCCAAGACTTTGTTATTCAGGCCGACTGAGGGCAACCTGCCAGCAGATTACCCAAATATAATGACTGCAACAGTGAATACACTCTAACATCTACATTTATGGTAAGTGTACACAACTGTACTTTTTTAACTCAGGTCTTCCATTGTCCTTTCTGATCCTACACAAGTCAGTCAGTCATCATACACACTTCAGACATGGTGCGGGGAACAGTTTCAAAAGGTGAAAGTATAAACTCTGATGGATCCTTTAAACATAAGCACATACATGGTTTGCATTGAAAACCTTGAAACTGCATCGGTCAACTGGCATGTGGTCGAATGGCAGTTTTCAAGTCGGCAGAATGTCGAACCAAAATGTATCGACTACACTACAGCGAACAGGTAGTGTAGTTTGAGTATTTGGGTTCGACATTGTGCAGGGAGATCGAGGTTCAGTGAGGAACAGGGAATTAGTTTATTTCCTTACTGTAGTGAGATCTCTAAGTTGATATATTTAATGTGCAGGGGGTGTAGGGGTGCAGCCCTCCTGCAAAATAATAGAATTAATGTACCGCTGACTGTAGAGTGTAACGGTATGATTTCCTTCTATTCCTATGTTGCAGTGTTCTTAGTGTAGGATTTCCCGCCTCAGGCGACTCGAACATTGGCTCCTATACAAAAAGCTTAAGCCTGGTTGCTGTAGGTGCGTTTGACGTCACATGTAGGGCCATAAACCAGTGCTGTTTCGAAATTCCGAATACAGCATTTCGGGTTGACATTCTGAACGTTCAACCAAAGCGGATTCGGAATTTCAATACTAAACCCACATACATATCAGAGAGATGTTGGCACTTCTCAATGTTTTGAAGACCTTAAGTAATCTCTGGTCCTCAGAACTTCTGCAGGTGTACACAGACAGTATCATGGTCATGTAGTACATAAACAGGGGGATTCCAGATCTTACACCCTTTGCAGACTTGCTTTGCTAGCCTGGAAGGTACCAACTCAGCTCAATTGATTCTTCAGGCTTTGTACATTCTCTTAGAGAAAAACTTGGTCACAGACAAGCTCAACAGGACTAGAGCAGACTTCCACAAATGGACATTAATCCTGGGGTCTTCCAAGAACTGATCCAACTTTTTGGAACACCTCATGTAGATCCGTTTGCCTGAATTAAAGAAATTCTTCAGGATTCCTTACAAGCAGGCCTGGAAGACACATGCTTTCTCATTTCCATGGAAGGGAGTGTTCCTGTATGCTTTTCCATCCTTTTCACTGATATCTGGGGTCCTTCTAAAGATCCAGAAGGACTCCCAAAAAGGTATGCGGTTACTCCTTTTTGGTGAAGGCAACAGTGGTTCTACCTTCTTTTTAATTTGGTCCCCAGCACTACCCACCGAACTTGTATATACCAACTCTATGTTCACAGCAACTTGAAGAAGGGGAAAGTTACCTCTGAAAAGGACATCACTGCTGCATTTTTTTCTATGAAGGAGCTCCAATCCTTGATGGATTGAATTTCAGGCAAATGATGCTTGAGAGTTTAATCTTCATCCACCTGTAGGTAAACACTGATCACTTATTCACACAGGACAGGGGGAGTTTGATACACCCCAATCTAGAAAATCTTCGGTTAGCTGCCTGGTTGATAGAATTCTGATACCCGCTAGGCACTTTTTTTGAGAAATGCAGTGGGTACTAAAGGAGGTGAGAAAACCTGTTACTAGAAAATCATATGTGTGCAATTAGAAAAGATTTTCTAGTTAATGCCAGTAAAAAAACTTGGATCCTCTTCAGGCTTGGTTGCCTCTGGTTCTTTTTTATATGTATGAGTTATTGTCCAATGTCATTTTGTATTTCTCTGTCAGGGTCATTTGTCAGCTATTTCTACTTGTCTGCCCTTGGTCCTCCCTTTCTATTAATGCTCAGTTTAGTTTTTGAAAGGGGCATTACATCCCTGTCTACCTAGAAAACCGGTGTCTCTTCCTTGGGATGTGAACTCTGTGCTAGAGAAGCTTACTCTGTCTCCATTTGTATCACTTCATGAGGCTGAATTGAGATCAACTTGGAAGACTGTTGTACTTCTTGCTCTGACATCTGATAGAAGAATATCTGAGCTACAAGTTCTTAAGGTGAGTCAACCCTACCCTGTTTCCCACAGGGGCTGGTTTTCTTTGAGAACAAGTCATACTTTTACTGCTAAAAGTGAACTCAGAGTGTACTTTAAGACAGACTATTAATCTCTCAGTTTTGTTTCTTGAACTAAAAAAACAAGGGAGATCATGAATAACTACAAAAGAATCCCAAGGACAAGATAGGGGTGAAAGGGAGCATACATCATGAAGGGTCTGCAGTGTAGCTGCATGCTGGAAAAAATAAACATTTCATGGGACAAGTGAACAGCCTGCTTGTTTCTGCATATTCATTCAAATGAAAAAAAAAAAAGATTGGGAGACAAGAGAATATAGAAACGTCACTTTCCTGAAAATTAAAGGTACCAGTTGCTGTAATGAGGAATGAAGATTGGGGCTATTAGCCACTTTATTTATTTTTTTAGGAAAGTGAGGAACAATATGTTCTTAAGTGTATAAAGTAAAACAGAATTCATTTGCATTTATTCCTGGATTTTTTGACTAAACAAACATTACGTAGCCCTCCACTTCTAGTCATTATCTCAGTGTTTCTGTGATAACTCATTTTCTTGTGTATTTTCTGAATGCATTGTTTTCTGACTGCCCTGTATAAATCTCTGCCTGCAGTCTTAAGAGCATATGATGTTCATCGTGTTTCACTGTTGCATTACTCTTGGGTTATCCTGCTGGAAGACTACCCGCAGTTGGCCTGAATTCCAAAGTCCTGGTCCGGTGTCAGTTGCTGTCACCTCTTCCCTGACGTCAGTGCACCAGGGGTATAAAAAATACAGCCAATGTCATTTTCTTCAGTCTTTCTTGCCGTGCGGTGCCCGAAGCAAAAGCAGTTCGCAAGTGCCGGTCGGCCGACTCCTGAGATTTTCAAATCCGAATTTCAGAACTGAAGTCTTCATTAAAACTAAGTATCCCATAGGGGAAACTTTTTTCTTGCTCCAGATTGATGTCAGAAAAAGTTAACAATTGTATTTCTTGTGGGAAGCAAATACCTCATAAGGATTTTCACTCTTACTGTATCCCTTTCCTAGGCCCTGACCACAACGTTGCTAGCTGTTGGTTTTGTGCTAGATTTAACCAACGCACTATTAAGCATCGGTTCGATTTTGCATTTCATTACTCTGGCTGAAGGTTTAATTATATAATGCAGACAGAACAGCCAATGACCGGAGTTTACAAAAAACGCAAGGACAAGGAAAAGGATAGGCATCCGAGGTCCAAAACCGACGACGAGGCCTCCGTTAGGCTAGTCGCCGGTTCTCAGTGAGGCACTTTCGCAGCCCCTGGCACCCGCTACCTCAGAGCCACTCAGAGCCACAGGCCGCTTCCAACTCCAACGTGGAGCCGACTGGGCCTCTGGATACACAAGGTATTGGACACTCGGAAATCATTCCCTCAGATGGGTCCGGAGCCGCTGAGCAGGCATCGGCTTCTGAGGGTGTCTTCAGACCTACACAGTTATATGTTAAACCATCTTCAGCTTCAAAGACAAAGACTAAAGCAGCTCTAAAGACAAAGAAACAAGTACAGCATTCTCCTACTCAGACTTCCATGCCTAAAAAACAGATGCTTAAAATGGACGAAGACCTAATTACTTTGATCAGGGATTCCCATCCCCCTCCTGATAAGAGGCCTAGGCAAGAGACAGAATATGGTTCTTCTGATCAGGTTTCTATTCCCTCTGATTCCTCTTCTGAACAGGATTATTCTATTCCTCCCTATGAGGATTCTGATGCTGAAGAATCCATTCCTTCAGCCTCTCCTCCTGAGGATTATTCTTTTGGGGAAACACTGCATACCATGAGGGAGCATTTCCACTGGGAGAGCCAAGATTACTCAGAATCTAAGAAAAGGCTCAGAGACTTTCTGCTACTACCTCAGCACAGACCCCTTGCTATTCCACCTGTTCTGGACATTGTAGATGATGTATTTTCAGAGTCCGGCCTGTCCCCTGACTCTTTACCTCCTGCACCTGCTAAGCCTGACAGATACTACAGGGTCCCAGATTCTCATAAATTCCTATATAAAAACCCCGCTGGTGACCCAGAAACTATATCTCAGGGTCCCAAAGGGGCCAAAGCTTCCACTGCAAAAAACCCTGTCCCCTCTGATAGGGATTCCAGGGCACTGGACAGATGGGGGAAAAAATTCTGCTACCTTGGCTGTAAGGGCTTTAAATTGTCAGTTTCATATGCTTAAATATCAGCAATACTTAATGTCACTGCTTAAACAGAAAATGTTGACAAATTCTGAATGGTCAGAGAACAAGGAAATGCAGGATTTATTGCATGCAACTGAACAAGTGGGAAAGCATACTTTGCAATGTGGTTATGATTCACAGGAGGCCTCTTGCAGGGCCGCTGTTACAGGTTCTGTTATTAGAAGGCATGCTTGGTTAAAGGAACAGAATCTACCTGATCATGTTAAAGCAAAATTATTAGATGCTCCATTACAGCATGATACTTTGTTTGGTGCTAAAGCAGAGGAGGCGTTGAAGAAAATGGAGGATAAAGCGAAATCCATGCAGACAGTTAAGGATTTTGTACAGGTACAGCCACCCAGATTTAGCAGGAACTGGCCTTCCAAAAATTGGTCCTTTCCAGTGTCAGACTGCAAAGAGGCAGATACAGACGTCCCAGAGGCAGATCTCAGCCCCAAGGCTCATACCGGCCTAAACAATGGGGTGCTCCTACCTCCAAAAGCGGAGAAGACAAATCACAACCTTACAGGAAACAGTCCCAATGACTTTCCTCTGCCAGATCCAGGCACTTTTCTTTTGGCAGCTCCCTTAGGGGAAAACTAGCACTTTTTTCACCAAATTGGCAAATGATTACCCAAGACAAATGGGTCTTGAACATAGTGTCCCAGGGCTACAGGTTCCATTTTCACACCCTACCAAGGGCAAAAGGTATGCCAGACCTGCCACACAATCAGTGGGCAGAGGCACAAAAGCAAATTACAGCCCTCATGGACATGAGGGCCATTCAACAAGTACCACAACAAGAGCAGGGGCAAGGATTTTACTTGAGACTTTTGGTTCCCAGAAAGGACAAAACCTGGAGACCAATATTGGACCGGTCTATACTAAATACGTTTCTGGAGGTTCCAAAATTCAAGATGTTGACTCTATAGCAGTTACTGCCCATGCTGGGCAAGAAGGCTTGGCTCGTAACTTTGGACCTAAAAGAGGCATACCTGCATGTCCCAATCAGACAAACTTGCAGAAGATACCTCAGATTCATAGCTGGCTCAATGCACTACCAATTCTCTGCACTGCCCTTTGGCTTATCTACTGCGCCCAGGGTCTTCACAAAATGCATGGCACCAATAATTGCATTTTGCAGACAAAGAGGAATTCAGATATATCCCTACTTGGATGACTGCTTTATTCAAGCAGAGAACAAAGACATTCTTCTAAAGCATCTGGCATTTGTAAAAAGATTACTAATTTGCCTAGGGTACACAGTAAACGAAAATAAATCAAAACTAGTACCCTCTCAAGAGATAATATTCCTGGGTGCAAGCTTAAATACAACTGCCCAGATGGCTTATCTCACGCCAGACAAACAAAGGCAACTGACTTCTTACTTCAAAAAGTTGGCAACAAAGACCCAGTTATCTGCAAGAAAAATCTTGCAGGCCTTGGGCTTCATGGCATCCTGCATTATACTAATTCCATATGCCAGATTGCATATGAGGAAACTACAATGGTAACTAAAAAGTGTTTGGACTCGGCATTGCCACAGCCTGGAGACAGTAATTACCCTTATTCCCTGCCTGCAACAGGAGTTTCGATGGTGCGCACAGGTCTGTCACCACAACAAGGGTCTGCCATTCACTTTACCCACAGCCAAACAGACACTGACAATGGATGCATCAGATTATGCCTGGGGGGGCCCATATGGCAGGAAAATGTATTCAGGGCACATGGCCTGCAAGCCAGATGCATCTTCATATCAATCAAAAAGAGATGCTAGCTGTTCAGAATGCCCTGACAGCTTTCAAGGATCTACTTCATCCAGGACAGCTACTGATACAGACGGACAATACTACGGTCATGTGGTACGTAAACAAGCAGGGAGGCACACATTCCTACCCCCTCTGCAGACAAGCAATGACCTTGTGGGACACAGCATTGACTTATCAAGTTCACCTGCAAGCACAATTCCTGCCAGGAAAAACAAACACTCTGGCAGACGAACTAAGCAGAAACCTCATGGATCCCCATGAGTGGAAACTGGATCCACAAGTCTTCAGCATGATAACAAGGAACTGGGGATGCCCAGACATAGATCTATTTGCCTCCCCTCACAACTGCCAATTACAGAGATTTTGCACAAGGATTCATAATAAACAAGCATGGAGAGTGGACGCCCTATCCTTCTGCTGGAAAAACCTAACAGTGTATGCCTTTCCTCCACTGCCTCTCCTTCCCAAGGTACTCCTAAAGGTCAGACAAGAGAAGCCAAAAATTATATTGATTGCACCAGACTGGCCACGCCAGCACTGGTACCCAATCCTAAAGAGCTTGTCTCAAGGTCCAGCATGGATATTGCCTCAAACTTCCCACTTGCTGACCCAACAAAACAATCAGATCCTGCACAGTCAACTCAGGACCTTAAATCTGGCAGCATGGCAGATAATGTAGCCATTCAGAACACTCCTCTTTCAAAAGCTGTTATGGATGTTATCTTGGAGGCCAGGAGGCCCAGTACCAGAAAATCATATGCAGAAAAATGTAAGAGATTCTGTGCTTAGAACCAGGAACAAGGCATTGACACATATGTATCAAATATTCCTCAGATTTTACAATAACTAACTGAGATGCTGGACAACGGCCTTTCCTTTTCATCAATTAAGATTCATGCCTCTGCCATTTCAGCCCATTACAATACGGAACCACCAATCTTTTCTCATCCTTTAATAAGGCAGTACCTTAGAGGGGCCAAAAACATCAGGCCTCCAAGGAGAGCACCAATTCTGGCATGGGACCTCAATTATGTCTTGGAAAAACACTGCCTCCCTTTGAGCCAGCCTAAACAGCTGATATAAAATTCTTATCCTGGAAAACAGCTCTGCTCCTAGCAATAACCTCTGCAAGACGAGTCTTGGAGTTACAAGCACTCATGGCTGTGGAACCTTTTATCATTTTCCATCCAGACAGGGTTTCTCTGAGGACAAACCCAACTTTAATGCCTAAGTTGGTGTCCAGTGTGGCCCTCAACCAAACCATTCAC
This sequence comes from Protopterus annectens, assembly GCF_019279795.1. NCBI lineage: Eukaryota > Metazoa > Chordata > Ceratodontiformes > Protopteridae > Protopterus > Protopterus annectens. Next base: position 570,905,208 of record NC_056736.1, read on the forward strand.
TTGCCTACTTTTTATCCAAACCCACAAAACAAGGGTGAATAAATTCTGCATTCTTTGGACATACACAGGCAGCTACGTTTCTACTTAGATAGAACTAAAGCTTTCAGAAAGACTGAGCAACTTTTAATGTCATATGCTGCAGGATCACAAGGAAAGGCCATCTCAAAATAGACTATTTCTAAATGGATAGGTCATTGCATCCGTTTCTGCTATTCTCAGCATGGCAAATCAGTGCCTAAGGGCATTAGGCCTCATTCTACCAGAGCAGCAGCCACTTCAGCAGCCTTCCTCAGAGGAGTACCAACCAAAGACATCATAGAGGCTGCAACCTGGAGTTCAGTGCACACTTTTACAAAACACTACCACTTACCTCTTTACTCTAAATCCAGAGCAGGCTTTGCCACTGCAGTGCTGCAGGGCCTCATAGCCTCTCCTAATCCTATTTAGCTCAGCCACCCTTTCTCAGCTTTGGGATTCAACCCAAGAGTAATGACTGCAACAGTGAAACACGATGAACATAGTACAGTTGTGTACCTACCATAAATGTAGATGTTCGAGTGTATTCACTGTTGCAGTCCAGGTTACCCACCCTCCGGCCCCCTTTCTTTTGCTGGGGTTTATCTGTACTTCTCTATTCTATACAACCTATGTGGTGTATTTGCTTGTAGATGAAGGAAATGTTTCTTTACTGCATGTATGTTTATTTGCATAATATTTTTAGCCTACCCTTTTGGAGGCACCTGACATCTGGGGCAAGAAAAACTGAAGAAAATGGCATTGGCTGCATCTTTTATACCCCTAGCGCACTGACGTCAGGGAAGAGGCGACAGCAACCGACGCTGGACCAGGACTTTGGAATTCAGACCGACTGAGGGTAGCCTGCCAGCAAGGTAACCCAAGAGTAATGACTGCAACAGTGAATACACTCTAACATCTACATGTATGGTAGGTACACAACTGCACTTTACTGTTCATAGGGTATATAGAAGCCCTGATGGAGCAGAGTAGAGCACTACAGCAACTGAAGCAAGAGAAAGTGAGGAAGGTGAACACATGAGTGGAGTACCAGACCATGCAAACACAGACACATTTGTTGAAAAGAGGGGTATTCACTCTTAGTATCAAAAGCAGGGACAAGTGGAGAGATAATCTGAACGTATGAATCAGAAAGAACAGATAACAAGTAGTTCTTAGAATCTATAATATGGTGAGGCATTCAAGTATCAAATGTATCAGTAGATCCAAAAGAGTATTGTGTGCTGACCAAAGGATGAGGCTAAATGGGGCTTTGGATGAACAATATATGTTGAATTGCAAATGGTGGTGGGACAGTTATGTAAGTGAAACTTGCCATAATAATAGATGTTCTAATATATCACTGTTGAGGTTTTAACAGGCATAGGCAGTGCTGAAGTTCGAGAATGCACAGAACTAACATGTAGACCATTGTACTAGTGGTGGAACAAATCAGATATTGGTTAACTTTGATCTGAATCATTTTCAGTAAGTGGGAGCATTGTTAGAGTTTGTGCCAGGTGCTCCTTTAAATACTATCAAAGTCAGCTTATGCATGGAAAGTTTAATACAAAATCTATTTATATGAACATGTGTAGTTGGGAGGTAGCATTTGTTGTTGCAATCCCCAATATACTTGGTGGCTTTGCATTTGCCCGCCCCTACTGTAAATTTGATCTGGGACACTCCTCCCAGTCTAGTGTCATTAGCTCATTCTACCTAATACAGGCAGAACATCTGAGAAGGCCTTTTGTTCCTCCTTTCTCCCTGTTGGAACTATAGAGTATATTTTAGAGCATTTATTATGATTGTATATGCCTTAATATTGCCACAACTCAAGTGCTCTAGGTTGCACTGCATCTGAATTGTTTGTGTGTTTTAGCTGCTTTTCTGTATATATAGACTTCTCCGTATATGTAGACTAGCTACTTATTCTGCTGTATTACTGCCTGTTAAATCGTTTTTCAGTTGTGCACCTGCCTTCCTTCATTTAAAAAGTTTTAAATTTCTAATTTTGTAGAGTTTTAATTGCATGTACTGTTTAGGACTACACACTCAAGTGTGTTAGCCTTTTCTGTGTTTGTTTACTGTATTATTGCATTGTTTAGCCTGTTTCAACAAAAAATACTATCTTGTTTGCTCGTTTCCCACCTTTCCTAGCCAGTCCAGATCCCAGGCTTTGCTTGTCTCAGGACTTTATTTTCTGTGTTCAGAGCTATCCAGACCTTGCTGTGGTAGAGTAAAGTCCTCCTGCTTACCAGTGGGAGTGGTGAGCATTGTACTGCCTAACAGTAGAGGAGTGATTTCCAGCTGTGAAATTGTAATTTTATTAGCCTTTTTGAGCTGATTTATATCCCAAACAACTTTCTGGCTTAAAAACGCGTGTGTTTGCACATTTTTCGCATCGTGCAGCACCGCGAGGCTACAGTTTAACTATTCCAGGTGCCAGAAAGTCTGCTCTTCAAATTTTCCCTTAGAACTAGCTGGTTTCTCAGTAGTAGCACTAAAATCTGAACCCCCTGTGACTAGCAGTTGCTCTAGAACATGCTGGAAAGCACTAGGAAGCCTGAAACTGATTTAAGCACTCAACACTCCCTGTCAATAAGGAGAAATTAATCGTATGCACTAAACAGCCTATAATTGCAATGTACCTTGCAAAGGTAAGGGAAAACAGCTCTTATACTTTACAAAAAAAGCACCTAAACAGGCGTCCAAGGGTCAGCTTCCGGTGATTTATCTTGTCCACCTGGTGAATCTGGGCATACTGGGGCAATGTGGCAACTGCCTCATGTACACAGACAACCCTCTCCTCCTACCACCCAACACTACTACCTGCGAGAGATGCACTTACATAGCCAAACTGAAAGCAAAGCTCTCTCTGGCCAAGATTGTGTTAGACAGTCAAGAGGAGAAGGTTAACACCTGCACTACACCTCAAGCAACTCATTGCCCTTCAAAACCCACACCATCAATACCCAAACATAGCAACACTAAACCCACATATGCAGAGGCCCTTAACATTAACCTGACCAAGCAACAAGGACCGCCGAAGCTGAAACGCAAACACCAGTCACAACCAAAGTGACACATAGCTCACAACACCAGTGTGCCACCCAACAACAGCCCCTAAGGCAAGACAGTGTACCCAACACTTTAGTCATAGGTGACTCTATAGTCAGGCAGACTGATGTCCCACTCACCAGGCTGAACAAGGAGAAAATTACAGTCAGCTGCCTGTCGGGTGCCAGGATCCGCCACATAACGCATGCACTCAAGTCACTCCACAACAAGTACAAATATGACTCTGCCATTGTCCATGCTGGAGAGAATGACTTGAGACGTACCTCCCTGGACTACATGAAAAGAGACATGGAAGAGCTCTCAGATCATGTGGCCCAGGCAGGTATGACCCTAGCCCTGAGTACCATCCTGCATTCGCCCAGAATGATACCACAGTATAAGAACAAAATGATTGACTTCAACAATTGGCTAAGCTTCTGGTGTCATTCAAAGGGGATTCAGTATCTGTCTGCCTGGGAAGACATGATCGACAAGTCACGATGCTTTGCCAGAGATGGTCTGCACCTATCACCCCTGGGATTCAGGTTACTGGCTAAAGCTCTTGCCACCCCTATAGTGCCTTTTTTAGGCAAGGTTCAAAGGACAAAACCACCACCGTAATAGATACAAGCATGCAAAATCTGAAGGTAATGCTACTCAGTGCTAAAAGTCTAAACCTCAAAATGCACTCTCTCAAGGCACTCCTAAAAATGGAGAACATCGATATATGTGCAGTAACTGAGACTTGGTTCAAGGCTCCAGAGAGCACTCCTGCAATACCAGGCTACAACTCTTACCACACTTTTCGGCCACAAAACCAAGACCACAATACTAAAGGTGGAGGAGTGTCCATATTCACCAAGGATATTCACACCTCCAGGCTAGTTGCCCAACACAATCCATCTGAAATTCTCCAGGTGCAACTAACACTAGGTAAGACTGCAATCCAAATTGTAGCTTACTACAGATCCCCCACCGTGCCCCAAGATTCTCACTATACCTTTTTAAACATACTGGAAAATATTAAGATACAACCAAACTTTCAACTACCCTGCCATTAACTGGGAAAACTACTCGGGTGCCAACTTTTTTTCCCAATGGTTCTTGGAATTCATAAATTCCAATGCCCTGGATCAACTAATCCATTGTCCCACCAGGTTCTCCAGTATTCTAGACCTGGTCATTACCAACATGGGAGATAGATGCTCCACACCAGTGTTCACCCCCTCATTGGTCAGGTTTGACCATAAGCAAATCACCCTTGGCATCCACATCCCACCCCCACCCCCCAGTAAGGAAACCTCCTTAAAAAACTTCCCCAAAGCCATCTTCATGCTTCTGAAGTCAGAAGTGACAAACTTCATGACACCCATGCAGACGAGATCTGAAAGTTCGACTGCAGAATCCTACACTAAGGCACTGTACGAGCACATCCACTCGTGCATGAATCATGCCATCCCAAATAGAACCAAGATGCTCTCCTCCAAAAAAAGGAAGCCAATCTGGTGGTCCCCTGCTATAAACTATTCAACAAAAGGAAGAAACTGTTGCAGAAAAGAGGAAAATCCCAGGATGCAAAAAACTCCCTCACCAGCCTCAGTAAGAAGCTGAGATCCCTCATAAACTCCTCAAAAGCTAGTTACAAAAATAAAATTGCCAAAGATTCCAAAGACAACCACAAGGCATTCTATAGTTATGTCAAGAATATAAATGGCAATGCTCAGTTCTGCTCTGAGCTTTAACAGAATGGCATTAAATATACTAATCCCAAGGATATTGCCAATATCCTGGCAGATCGATTTAGTGCCAACTTCACCCCCTCTCACCCCCTAAAAGGTTCATCTCAATACCAAAAGATTGCCAAATTCCGGTAATCATGGCCACACATGTAGAAACCGCACTCTTCAAAGCTAAGAATATAGCATCCATGGGACCAGATGACATCCCAGGCTGTGTACTACATGAACTACAAAATGAACTGACACCTCACCTAAGAGTCATGTTTAATCATAGCCTCACCTCAGGCTTCGTGCCCACTGAGTGGTGCACAGCTACAGTTATCCCACTCCACAAGGGGGGATCCACCTTGGATCCCGGGAAGTTACGTCCCATCAGTCTGACAAGCCTGATCTGCAAGGGCATGGAACGCATTATCATGGAACTTATAAACAGAGACATTGGCAACCTTCAAACACTGGACCCCACCCAGTTTGGGTTTGTGAAGGGCCGATCTTTTCTCCTGAACCTGATTGACTTCTTCGAATCAGTCTCCAGAGCTGTGGACGAGGTAAGGTGGTCCACACAGCCTATCTGGACCTCGCCAAGGTCTTCGATACCATCCCCCACTCTGGAATCATAGATAAACTTACTAAGCTGGGCATAAATTCCTACGTCACTCGATGGGTTGCTAACTGGCTTACTGACAGAACCCAGACTGTAAAAGTAGCCGACTCCAAATCCAGCTCCAGACAAGTGACAAGTGGAGTACCTCAGGGTTCAGTCCTGGGACCGCGCTTGTTTGGCATCTACTTCTCTGAAGTACAGGCCAACACTAAGGGACTGGCTAACAAAGTTCACAGATGACTGCAAACTGGGAGCCATTATTGAATCCCCAAATGATGTGGATATTCTACAGAAGGGCCTTACAGAAACAGATGCCTGGTGCCAGAGCCATGGGCTCAAGCTTAATGCCAAGAAATGTATAGTTATCCCCTTTGGAAAAAAACATTTACCCATGAATTACCACATAGGTGGCAGTACACTAAACATCGAAAGTGTGATAAGAGACTTAGGGACACAGGTGGACAGTGGTCTCACTTTCGATAACCACATCGCCACAACAGTCAGGAAATCCTTCTATGTGGCACACCTCATCACTAAGGGCTTTTCATCCAGAAAAAAGGAGGTCATTGTCCCACTGTACTCATCCCTCATTAGACCCATTATAGAGTATAATGCCCCATTTGGCATGTACCTCACAAGACATCTGTAACAGCTGGAAAGGCCACAGAAATACCTCACTAAAAGAATCACAGGCCTAAAGCAGATGCCATATGCTGACAGTCTAAAAAAACTCCAGCTGTACTCTGTGGCATATCATCTACTCAGAGGCGATCTCTGCTTAACATACAAGGCTATGTCAGACCCTGAGCTGTTAAAGAAATCCCAATCCCTCAGAGCCACATGCTCCATGGATCTAAACCTTGTCATCACAGTGAGCAAAACATGCTGGAGGGACAGGTTCCTGACCCAGAGACTCCCCATACTCGGGAATAGACTGCCCATACATGTCAAGCAGAGCGCCTCCTTGGCCCTCTTCAAAAGGAACCTTGTTGATTGGATGGGAGATAGGAAATTCACCCTGGGGATCATGTCAGTCGCCCTGCTAGACAGGGGTCCAGAGAAGTAAATATTGTGGGAAGAAATATCCAGGGAATTGTTATGGCTAGGCTTGTATAGGCCCTAAGGCCGATAGCCTAGTACCAACCTATGAACCTGTGAACCTATATATTCTGCTTCCACAAGTTCTTACTCTCCTTTCCCACACCACATTCAAAGCACCCTTCCATGTGCCCATGCATGGTGCATCCTTTATCTTAGTATGTGACCTAGACAGAGAATGAAAGGGACGATCTTCATTCTCACTGCTATCTATTTAGAATTCTTGTCACTTTTTGACCCTCGTCATTGATGGAATGAGGAGCATCAGTCACCCTGAAAATTGTTGATGGTGGGGTCCAGCATAAGAGGGAGTGCAGCAGTAACCCCAATCATTGATGTGGTGCGTTTCTTGGTAAGATGGGGGCAGAACTGACCCTGAATATTGATGATGGTTTGATCCATTGCGAAGCATGGGGAGCAGCACTTACCCTGATCATTCATGGTTGTATGAGCCTTGGTGGAATGAAGTGGCAGCACTGACCCTGACCACTGATAGTGGTGTGGTCCTTGTTGGGATGAGGAGCAGCACTGACCTTTATCATTGACATTGGTGTGGTCTTTGTTGGGATGGGGCAGTCTTTGCTTGGTATCCCAGTCAGCATGTCCTTTGTATACTGAGCCATTTAAGAACTGGTGCTACATTGGGTAAGTACGCTTCATTTCATGTCCCTTAATTAATTACACCATCAGAAATCTAGCTATCACTGTGCCACACTCTGCACTAGTAGGTAGTCACACAGCAAACTCAGAAAAGAGCAAGCTGTTAGCCAGTGCCATGGTGTAAAAGGATAAAGTCCAGACTACTGCCTAGGTAACCCAAGTTTGATTAACAGCTTGGGCATCTGAGGACCTTGCAGGATGGGTGGGTGTGCCCATCCCAGGGGGAAGAACATATGCCTAGGTGCTGTCTGCATATGATCATTGGTAGAGGGCATTGTGTACTGGGGTTATGGTCCTCAGAGGTGAGTAGCCTTGAGAAGTAGCAAATGACTGCTGGGTATGAAATGAGTGAATGTAGGTCATAACAGCAATCCACAGCAGAAGGATTACGCACAGTCTTGCCCTTAGGATTCTCGTTGTCCCCAATCTAGCTCAAACAAAATGGGGGAGGAGTAATTAGGAGAGGGTAGATAGACCCTAAGAAGGATTGGGGGCACTAGAACAGGTCTGTGTGAGAGGGAAAAAAAGACAAAGCAAGCTGCTGGCTTCCCAGGCTTTCCCACCCACATTCTTGAACCTTTGTTACCAGCATTGCATTGGTACACCTTCTTTCTGTACTGGATTTTCAGTAAAAATGACTTAAAATTCACCTGCAATTTTATTCACTGTCTGCCTGGTGTTTAACTGTTTATATTATAAAACCACTCATTTTGGCAATTTTATTTCAAAGCAGAAGCTGCGGGAGAGTGCTTTATACTTCTGAAATGTAGCAAAATATATCGGCATTCATTCTTTTTAGCATTCATTGTGTTTATATAGTGTTGTGTCTTGCTAGTTTGAAGTTCACATTTCTGTAATCTCTTGATGTCCTTCTATTTCACTGTTGCAGTATTCCTTAAAATAGGGATCCGGTGTCCGGCCAATATAACAAAGCCTTTAGGTTGCTAAGGGTATGCTGTACACCACACTTATGCTCCTCGTGTACAGTGTATGGCGTAAAGGTGACATTCAGATGTACCATCCTCAGAACTTATTTACTGCCAGTCTGAATGCAATCTTTCATCGTTCTGAATGCTTACTTCGTTTGCTGGTTCACCAAGCCGTTTTTTTTAGATAAGTGCTCTGTTGGGGTTTTTGCTCTTATCTTTTTCCTTTTGTTTTGTTGCATGTGGGGTTCTATTCATTCAGAAAGGGTAAATGCCAGTGTGGAAGACAGATTCCATGTAAAGATCATCATGAGCAGTGTTTGTTTTCTCTCATTGCTTCCCATGACCATGCGTCTTGTTCTATTTGTCAGGCTTTTTTCATATATTTAGAGAACCAATGTCTTAAACTTTTAGCAAAAGATGTTATAGAAGGAACTTCCTGCTCTGAGGATCAGCCGTCCATGAAAAAAAAGGCCAAGAAAGCTAGGTCTGATTCTTCGGCTGTTCCACCTCCGCCAAACATCTCTCTTGAGGCTAGTGAAGGCCCAGAAAATTGCCCATTCTTCTGCAGTGACTTTGTAGGCCATCATGGATCCAACATCACTCATGTCCCTGGAGGCTTTGCAGATGTCTGCTACGGATGTTCAGGGGAACTGCGTCTGATTATTACTGAAGGTCCTAAGGGTTTTCCTCAGATTCTGGTTAGGGAGGAGGTTCCAACTACTGTTGTAGAGTGCCGTATGTGGTCAGAGCCTTCTACGTTCCATATGGCTGATGCCTCTTTAAAGAAGAAACAAAAAACTCCTGCTCCTAAGGACCCTCAAGAGTGACTGACAGAATTTCACTTGGGGTTTGTTCAGTGCCATTTGGCCTTGAAGCCCCATCAAGGAGTTTCTGTTCCAGCTCCCCCTTGGTCTTCTATTCCTCTTAAGAGACCTAGGGAACAGGATTCCTCTGAGGAGGAGTGGGATTCGGATGAGGAACCCTTGCTTATTCTTCTCGGATTCCTTCTCCGTTAGACTGTGGTTCAGAGGGGGAGGGGTCCAGTAGCCCTCACACTCCTTTTGAGGAGATTTCCTTTGGGGACACAATTTCCAAAATGATGGAATTTTTAAGTGGGATTGTGCCCAGCTTTTTGAGGTTCAGAAAAGGTATTACGAACTTCTGCAAATGGATTTTCCTAGACCTTCTACTGTTCTTCCTGTTTTGGCTGCCTTCTCTACTCCTGCTCAGGCTCCCGATTCCCAGCCCCCGGCCACCAGGAAACCTGATAGGTGTGATAAGATACTTGATGATTCCAAATTTCTGTGTAGGTGTCCGTCTTCTGACCCTTCTGTGGTGTATGTGGCATCTGACAAGCCATCTGAGTTACTGCTTTCTACAAAGTTGCTTCCTTCTGATAAGGACAGGATGGCTATGGAAAGTATGGGTGAAAAGGTACATCAGCTACCCTTGCTTTTCGGGCTCTCAGTTATCAGACTCATATGACTAGGTATATTTTGTCTGTTCTTTCTCAGGCCTGTCAGGTTATTTCTGACCTTCCAGATTCTGAAGGGAAGACTTCTGCACTCATTGTTAGGGTAGTGCTGCTGCTCATTTGTTTAAGTCCCTACAGGAAAATTCCAGAGGAATTACCCTAATAAGCCAGCTTTTGTTTATAGGCAGTCTCCCCCTCCCCAAAAGTAAAAATGATGGCAAATGGACTCCTCCTTCTAAAGCTACCCAGACTACTTCTACACAGAAATCTCCTTTTCCTGAAAAAACAGTTGCTGTCTGACTATCCTGTACTTCTTAGCCACATTCCTCTTTCCCTGTCTCTTCCTGTTTGGGTAAAGATTACTCAAGATTTCTGGGTTATTTCCGTCATTCTCCAAAGGTATTACATGGTCTGGAAATCTCTTCCCCCCTTCATGAGCATTTCTCAACCCCCCTCAGGAACAATTTGACTTTTTTTTCAGAGGTGCTTCAGGGTCTCTTGACCCGGATAACTATTCAAGCAATTCCAGTTTTTTAAAGGGGGATGGGGTTTTATTCCAGAATGTTCTTGGTCCCCAGGAATGAGGGCACTTGGAGACCCATTCTGGATCTCTGTCATTTAAACACCTGTCTGAAGCTTTTGTTTGTTGTCCCTTCAGACCTTGTTTTCTCTATTTCCTTAGGCTTTTCTAGTTTCTCAGGAGCTTAAGGAAGCTTATCTTCATGTCACTGTTCATCCCCTTTTCAGGACGTTTTTACGATTCTGTTCTCATCAAATGCCTCACTCCTCTGATTGCTTTTTGCAGGCTAAGGGAGTTGCAGGTCTTTCCCTACTTACACCTACTTTTTCAGGCATTCTCTCCAGAGATTCTACTGCAGCATCTTCAGTTTGCCATCTCTATCCTGCAAAGCCTGGGGTTCACTGTAAATTTCCAAAAGTCCTTCCTGACTCTTTCACAGGATAATGTGTTTCTGGGATGCAGGATACAGACTGTTCCAATGCTGGCATCCTTGCCATCTCCCAAGGCCTTAACTATCATTGCCTTCTTTCAATCCCTTCTTCCTCTGGCCTCAGTTACAGCCAGGGAATTTCTAAGAGCTCTGGATTTCATGGATGCCACCATTCTTATGCTCCCACTAGCCAGGCTTCACATGAGAAAGCTTCAGTGGTTTCTGAAGTCAGTTTGGCTTCAGCACTGTCATCCTCTAGATTTCATAATTCCTATTCTTCCATGCCTCAAGCAGGAAATTTGGTGGTGTATTTGGCAGTTGTCACTCAGTCCAGGGCTTCCTTTTCAACCCCCACTCCCCTCTCAGGAGCTGTTCACAGAGACTTCATAAGTGGGATAGGTGGCTTTCTTTGGCTCTGTAAAAGTCCAGAGCCTCTGGTCGTTTCAGCAAAAGAAAGACCACGTCAGTGTCAAAGAGATGTGAGTTCTTCAGTTGGCTCTTCAAGCTTTTCATCCTGTCTTCATTCCAGGGCTCCTCAAAGTACTGACAGACAATACCACATGTGGTATGTCAACAAGTCGGGGGGGGGGGTCAAAATCTTATCTCCTGTGCAGGCTAGCACTTCAAGTGTGGGAGCTAGGCAAACAGTATCAACCGAGTCTTTAGGCAGTTTACATTCCCTCAGGTCAGAACATTGTGGCAGACTGTCTGGGCAGGTCAATTTGACAGGGATGTGTCATATAGATGTGTTCCTGGACATAATCCACCAGTGTGGTACACCTCAAATAGATTTACTTGCCTCCCTTTTAAACAGACAACTTCCTCTTTTTTGTGCCAGGCCCGATGTCCGCTGGTCTGGAAGGTGGATGCCCTCTCCTTTTCCTGGAAGGGGATGTTTTTTATGCCTTCTCTCCCCTTCCTCTCATTCCAAAAGTCCTGTTAAAGATAAAACAGGATGCTCCCAAAATCTTGCAGGTGACTCCCTTTTGGCCCAGACAGCATTCGTTCCCTCTTCTTCTGTATTTAGCTAAGGGCAATTATAAGTTATCTCACGGGGTGGACCTACTCGCACACAAGGGAGCTCTCACCCATCCCCACCTGTCCACTCTTCAGTTAAGACTGTGGGTGATAGGATTTTGGTTCCACATAGACACTTTTTTTTTTCTGAGGATGTGCTCAGGGTCCTGCAGGAGGCCAGGCAACCCACTACTAGGAAATCCTACTTATCCAAATGGAAGAGGTTTTCCATTTACCTGGATCCACTTTTTGTGGATGTCCCTTTGGTTCTGTCTTATTTGTGTGAATTGCTCAATCCTGGGTTGGCTTATTCTTCTGTTAAGGCCCACTTGTCAGTTATTTCTTTGTCTGTCTGTCTTTAACACCCCCTTTAGCCTCTAGATTTGAGACTAAACAGTTTCTTAAAGGCTTCCTTCATATTAGACCTCCCAGAAAGCCTATCCCTCCTTCCTGGGACCTTAATTTTATTTTGGAAATATTGACTCAGGATCTTTTTGAGCCTGCAGTTTCAGCTTCCTTGCAGCATTGTTCTTGGAAGACTGTTCTTTTTTTGCCATTACTTCTGCCAGATAGGTGTGTGAGCTTCAAACCCTTATGGCTGTTCCCTGTTTTTAGTTTTCTATAAGGACAGCATGTTGCTTTATTTGGATAAGATCAAAGCTTTTCACAAATCTGATCATTTTTTTTGTTTCCTTTCATCCTAGATCTTTGGGACTGGCTGTTTCTAAGCAAACTGTTTCTTGAATATCTAAAGCCATTTCTTTTTGTTGTTCTTTTCATGACAAGAGCCTTCCTTTTTCGGTTAAGGCTCATTCTACTAAGGCTATGACTTCTTCTGGTACTGTTTTCAAGGGTTTAAATACTAACTCTATTATTAAGGCAGCTACCTGGACTTCAGTGCATACTTTTACTAAGCCCTATAAGTTGGATGTGATATCCAAGGCTAGAGCTGGTTTTGCTAGGGCCATCCTTCATGGGTTCCTAGAGGGCTGTGCTGGTCTTTCCTCCTCCCTGTCTTCTTCATGAGCTTTTGCAGTCTCTCTCATAAGGAATACTGCAACAGTGAAGTGGAAGGACATAGTACAGTTGTACAAAACCTTACCATAACAGTAGATGTCCTTCACGTCACTGTTGCAGTATCCTATCCCTCCCTTCTCCCCCCTAGTTCTTTTCTGTTCTGGATGTGCCTGCTACCTTTCTAATCCTTGGACTGGTGTTCCTACTGGGGCTCTCAGTTCTGAGATGGTATGTCTGGGCAACACCTTTATGCTCTACTTTGTACATGGGGAGCATACATGTGACATACAGTGTACCATTAGCAACCTAAACGGTTTGGTATATTGGACAGACGCTCGGCCACCCTTGGCAGGGGATCCTATTGTAAGGAATACTGCAACAGTGAAGAGAAGAACATCTACTGTTATGCTAAGATTTTACACAACTGTACATTCCCCAGTGTATAAATCTGACTTGTTTCATGTACCGTGTACTCCTGAAGCAGCTTACAAGTGTATCAAGAGTTGGCATTTTTATCTAGACTAAGCCTTCATTATGTGTCAATGTCAGGACTTTTAAATAGGTACTTGTCTATATGTTAGGCATATGAGGAATAAAATACAGTTCTGTGTTCCACTGTTTGGGTGTTGTAAGGTATTCATAACCGAGGAAGAACATACCTCAGTAAGTTCAGTGCTTGTTTTTATGTTATTTTATTTTATTTATTTTAACTGGACAGGTGTACAGGTAACGACCCTTTAGCTATCACCTGGGCTACAAGGCAAACACAGATCTGCACAATCTTTTTATAGTCTTGTGACCTGTGGTAGAGACAAAAAAGAATTACTGAATGCATATAGCTAATCTAAGTTTGATTTGGATACAAGATATACCGTTGTTTAGATTAAAGAACTTAACTTTGATGGTTAGACCATTTGAAAGTATTACGGAGGCTTATACTAATTAATGAGATACAAGATATTTTATGAGGCTAATTTCTCAATGGGGTACAACATTTCTTTACTACTGTGATTTTTTTTGCATTTAACTTTTAGTATTAATAAATTGCCATTTTATATGTCGTTGATATTCTGAATTTAACTATGCTGCCTAACTTGCTTGCATTGTTTTGTGCACATCATGTTTTCAAGGATTTGTAGTATATGGAGTAAGATGTATACTTTAAAATGCTGTGTTTTATGGCAAATTTCAGCAGCCTAGTCTGGGAATTAATCTACTTAACATTTCCTTTCAAGCAAGCAGATGAAAGATATGGAGGAAATGGGAGTGCTACGAGGATCCTTGAGCTCTGAAGAGCAGTTCTCGCTAATCAGTGGCTGTAGTGACCTACGTGAAGCAGTAGAGGGAGCAAGCTTCATTCAGGTCAGTTTTACAACTGAAGTTTTGCATTCATTCTTACCTACAAGGTATCTCTCTGACTTCATTGCATTATATAGAAGAAATTAATAAACTGAAATATAGCAAAACAGCTGAGAGGAATAGGTACTGCCAGTTACTTTATGCATGTTTTATACCAGCACTTTTTCAGTTCTTTAGTTGGCTGGATGACTTAGTCCCTGCAAAACAAAAAAATGCTACTTGTTTTTCAGTTTGCAGCGATCCAAGACTTTGGTTGGCTAGTTTGCTGTTATTTTATTTTGGAGGATAATTTGCTATTTCTGTATTTTACAACTTATAGTTGGATTCCATGGTGGGGTGGGGACGGCTTTCCTGTGTTCTTCACAGTCAGCGTTGTAGTAGTGATCCTTCAGTCTTCCTGCCTTTAAGGAAGAAGAGAACTGCCTCAATTTCCAGACTCTCTTCATCATCCCTAGCTGACAGACATCAGATGGCCAACATTCAGACATCGGGGTATAAGAAGGGTGTCCACTGGCACCATCTTCAGTTCTTTCTAGCCATGCAGTCCGATGCGCTTCTGTGTTTACCTAATTCATACAGTATATTGTCTGTTTCATTTTCTACAGAATTTTCTCAAGCAATTTTCAGATAAGTACCTTGTTGAGGAATATGTTTCTCTGGTTAATGTTCAACACAGTTAATAACTGCTTGAAGTGTGGAAGCAAATCCTACATAAATATTTTCATTCCTTTTGTCTGTTTTGTTTGGGCCGTCAGCACAATGCTTCTTAGTGTTAGGATTGTGCTAGGTTTAGACCTAAAACCCTTAAGTGTAGGCCCGAAGTCTTTGCAATACACATGGAATCCATGGTATCAGTTCATGCCACCTGTCTGCTCTGGTCTGCTTCCATTGCTACTTTGCCTAAGAAATGAAAAGATAAAAATCCTATGGAAAAGGAATCGGCAGTCAATGGCAACCCTTCCACATCTGTAACTAAGCCAACCAATGACTCGGATGAGACACTTTTGCATCCCAATTTTGGTGACTTCCAGACCCAAGCCCACTGGCATGACCCATCAGGAGGCTTCCCTGGCAACAGGCCGTTTAACTTTACTCTCTCCAACTACTACGTCAATCAGATTTGAGGTCGCTCAACAGGACTCCGCTTCCAATGTCCGCACATTGTTTCCTCAGGGAGAAAGTTCTTCTTCCACTATTCTACTTCCATGGTTCTATAGGAACACACACCTTATAGCAGGACCAATGCTCCAGTCATCTGACCAAGGACCAAGTCTGCCCTTATTAAACAGATGCCTAAACCAAAACAAATAGTCTGTCTCAGCCCGTTTCCAAGTTGTCTGATACTACTACCCAGGTCAAAACTGAGGATTTACTAAAAATTGCACAGGAAATCATGACCTTTGTGAAGTCCAGGAAACCAAGCCAGATAACACAAATTATCCTTGTTATGTCTCCCAGTCAAAGTCCAAGATAGGTTGCCTTTTGAAATTCAAGGATATAACTGGTATGGTAATCAAGAAAAGCTGGATTTATTATTTTGCACCTTATAAATCCAGAAAAGGACATCTCGGTGTTTTGGAACATTTTGAGACAGATTAAAGTCCTTTAAGGATAGAAAATGAATTAAGATAAAATAAAGGCTATAGCTGTAAATTATGCACCCACACACAAATTGTTTCAGCACTACCCATGTTTATGGGGACATAAGATGAAATATTTGGGAGTATGGATTAAAAAAGGCTTCTGTTATGTCTGCTAAGGATATGTGGGAAGAGACTAAACAAAAGATAATACAAAAACTGAGAAACTTGAAACCTGTTGTCTATGGTTATGGATATGATACAAGCAGTGAAAATGCGTTTTGTCCGTTTAGTTTTATGTATGGGTCCGGCATATTTTTATCAACCAGATGAGAAGTTATGGACAATACTTAATAAAAAGTTGACAAAATTTGTCTGGAAGGGGAAGAGGACAAGAGTTAAGTGGGATAAGATGATCCTTCCAGTAGAACAAGGTGGTTTAGGATTACCTGATTTGAAGGGGTATTTTAGAGGTATATATTTAAGGCTCATATATCTAACACAAGCAGAAGGTAATAACTCAAAGTGGAAATGGATGATGATGAAGCAGGGCGGGAGTTCAAGAAGCAGAGAGAGAGAGAGAGAGAGAGAGAGAGAGTGGGATTTTGGATACAGATCCATAAGGAGAAATATAACAACTGTACTGAATATTGTATTCATAAACTAGCAGAAAATATTTTAAGAAGTAAGCCAGCATGAAAATGGAGAAAGAAGATTTTTCCAATAGGGAAAACTGAAACTAAGAGTACACAGAGTAGACAAGAGGGTGCTGGAATTAACTGGAGGAAACTGGCAAAGGATTCAAGGTATTAGAGCAAATAACTAGAGAGAGAAAAGTAAGAGAGGTGGATGTTTGCACTGCAGACTAAAGACTGACTTCCCTATTAGGGACTGATATGAGTATAGGCAAAACTCCAGTTATAGCACACTGAAGAACACTAGGAGTACAAATTTACCCCTACCTGCATGATTGTCTTATCCAGGAAAAAACTATCCTGAAACTACAAACAGCTTTGCAGGCTACCATGGACTTTCTTTCAGAGGGTAGGGCTAACCCTTAATTTTCACAAGTCCCAACTTCAGCCCCAGACAAGAATCTTCTTTCTGGGTGCATTGATAGACTTTCTGTTAAACAAAGTTTTCTTGCCCAAAGACAAGGTGGCCTTCCTGACAGAATTTTCTATTCAGTCTATTGACAAAGCAGACCATCATAGCAAGGGAGTATCTTAGGGCTCTGGGGTCCATGGCGTCATGCATTCTAATGATCTCCTTAGCAAAATGTCCCATAAGGAAACTTCAGTGGTTTCTGAAAAACTCCTGGTAGCAGTTCTCTTCCCTGGAAGCCCAGGCGCCCCTTTTACAGTGCATCCAAAAACAATTTCTTTGGTGGAAAGACACCATCAAGTTGCATCTAGGTGCAATGTTTTCTTTACCACAGACAGTGAAGGCCATCACCACAGACAGTTTCAAGGTGGCATGGAGACTGCACTTAGGCCCCTTGAAGGTGCAGGCTGTCTGGACCCCAGACCAAAGGAAACATCACAGAAGTCAAAAGGAATTCCTGGCAGTCTTTCTAGCTATGAAAGTGTTTCAAAGTTGTCTATCCCCTGGCACACTCAGTACACTATGGTAATATGGTACATCAAGAATCAAGCAGGAGCATGTTCCTACCCCCTCTGCAGTGTAGCAATAAAATTTGTCTCTTGGCACAATTATTGCAATTTACTCTGATAGTGTCCTACAACCCAGGCCAGAACAACACCCTAGCAGATTCCATGAGCAGAGGCATTCTGGACCCAAATGAATGGATGCTAAAATGGGAGATCTTTCTGCACCTCAGTCATCTATGGGGGTCCCCCAAGCATAAACCTGTTTGCCAACCACAACAGTAAGTAGCTCCCAAGGTTTTGTAGAACAGAGAAATTCTCCTTCAAGTGGACAGTTCTCTTCCTTTATGCCTTATCAGCCATTCCTCTGATACCGGGATAACTGATAAAGGTAAGGTCAGGCAAGCTAAACATGATTCTCATAGCCACTTTCTGGCCAAAGCAGCACTGTTTTCCCTCCTCTGGGACCTGATTGAAGGAAGATGTTTCACCTATCACAAGTGATATAGACCCATTCACTCAGCTAAAGGGGTCTGCCATTTATCCTCATCTGAAGACTTTCAGGCTAACAGCTTGGTGGAGTGGTTTCTGACACTTATAATACAGCATATTCAACAGAAGTGCTGTCTATCCTGAGAAAGGCTAGAGAACCAACTACCAGAAAGTCATACTTATTCAAGAGGAAAAGGTTTTCCCTATGGTGCAGGAACAAAAACATTAACCCAGCACAAGCATAGATAAACCTCCTGTTACAATACCTGTTAGAGTTATTTCAACAAGGACATTTTTACTTTAAGGTTCATGCTTTGACTATATCTGCTAGCTTTCCCTGCTCCTCTCCTGTCTATACTAACCCCCACATGAAACTTTTCTTGAAAGGAGTCATATGCCTTCAACCCCTCCCCCCCAGGAAAAAAATGTCTCTATCCGGGATTTAAACTATATAGAGTTTTTGCCACTCTGAGTCAGCAGCATCTGCTTCTCTAAAGATGCTCACTTGGAAGACCACCCTACCAAGTGGATCTCAAGCTTCTACCAAGTGGATCTCAAGCTTTGATGTTCAGGGAACCCTTCACTATGTTCCATAGGGCAGAATTACCCTTAGAACTAATGTGTTCCTTATGATTAAAGTAGTGTCAGCGCTTTCCTTGAACCAAACCATTCATTTACCAGTGTTCTTTCCTAACCCAAAGAATAATTCAGAATGAATCTTGCATTTGCTGGATTTATACCATCAGATCAGATAATATCTAGGCAGGACAAAATTCCCTAACAGACCAGACAAGTTTACTGGTGGCCTTTGCAGAAGGAAAAGAAGGCAAATCTGTCTTCAAACAGATTATCTCTAAATGGATAGCCAAGTGCACCATTTTCTGTTATGCTTATCATGGTAAGCCAGTACCAACCCATATCAGTGCATACTCCACCAGACACAGTGCAGCCACCACTGCCTTCCTCAAAGGTGTTCCTACATAGGCTACCCTGGAAGCTGACACATGGCCATCTGTCCACACTTTTACTGTACAATTTAGCCAATGTCTCTAGGGCTAGGGCAGGGTTTGTAACCCATTCATCATCATCAACCCCCTTTTTCCTATTTTCTGCCGTGTTAACTGTCACCATCTCTCTCAGTTCAGTGCCACACTCCTGCCTTCTTTGACACATGTGTTTCCCTGTCACAGATCTTCTTACACATAATCCATCCACCTCTTTGCTGGATGCCCTCATTTTCTCCTACCTTCTTCCTGTCTGTCCCAGATCTTTTTCAGCAGATTGTCTTCTGCTTTTCTTTGCATGTGCCTGAACCATCGTAATCTGTCCTCTCTGATCTTTTCTGCATTTGGAGCTATTTTGGCTTCTGCTCATGTCATTTCTTCTCTGTCCCACATGTGCATCCCACCACCTTTCTCATCACCTATAGCTTACTCATCTACTCTGCCTTTACCACCCAGGTTTCTGTACCATAGAGTAGTACTGGTCGCATCACTGTCTTGTACACCTTATTTTTCCAGCTTCTTTGGCATTCTTCTGTCATGTAGTATACCTGACACCATATGCCAGTTTGCTGCAGCTGCTCTGATTCTAGCTTTGACCTCTTCATTCAGATTTCCCTTTTCCTCAGCAACCCCTCTCAGATACTTGAAGCTATTAACCTGTTCACTATCTTCCCTTCTTTCTCAATTTTCAACTTCTTCTGATTTCCCCAATTTGCTGCCATTATTGTTGTCTTATCTGTACTTAGTTTCATCCCATCCCATGTGCCTTCAGTTTTGCATTTTGTTCCCCTGTCCTTTGCTGAAGTTTTTGCTCAGAGTCTTTCTGTATTACCACATCATCTGCATACAGCAACTTTGTTGATCTGTCCCCTCCGACCTGTTTACTAATATAGTCCATCACCAGTATGAACAAAAGTGGGCTCAGAGCTGAACCCTGATGTACACCTACTTCCACTGGGAATCACTCTGAGAGACCGAATGGTGTTTGTACTTAAGTCATTGGGTCCTTGTATATAGCTTGCACTAACTCTACCAATGTTTCTGGGACTTTCTACCACTACAGTACTGCCCAAATCAGCTTTCATGGGACCTTGTCATATACTTTCTGCAAGTCTAAGAATGCCCTTTTAGACTCTTTCCTCATCTCTAGCGTCTCCCCAGCCATCTTTCTCACTGCAAACATCTGGTCAGTTGTGCTGCATCCTGATCTGAATCCCAACTGCTCATCTCCCATTTTACTTTCAACTACTCTGCATATCTGTTTATTAATCACCCTCTCCAGAGCCTTCATGCAATGTGACAGGAGTTTGATGCCTCTGTACTGCCCACAGTTGTGGATGTCCCCTTTGTTCATGTACACTGGTATGAGTATGCTTATTCTCCAGTCATCTGGGAAACACCTTTCTCTCCATACTGCTATGAGTACCCTCAGGAGCCATTTCTCCCCTATCTCACCCAGCATATCTGCTGTGACCTCTTCTTTGCCTGCTGCTTTCCCTGACTTCATTTTCCTTAGTGCTATTCTTCCTTCTTCTAGGGTGGGCTCCTCGTCTTCTACCATTGTAGGCTGTGTCTGAGGCAGTGCATCTTCTGTGGGGTTTTCTTCATTCAGAAGCTGCTGGAAGTATTCCTTCCATTTGCCTTTGATGTCCTGTGGACTGGTGAGCAGGTTGTTGCTGGCATCCCTATGAGGGGGTGTCTGACAACTACTATTCTACAAATCTTACTCTCCTATGGGCCAACATACAATCTCCCAACCCAACTAGTAGCTGTGGGAGTCTTCCCAAGGATCATTACTGCAGCGTTGACTACAAAGAACATAGTACAGTAGTGACACAACACTTAGCATAGTTGTAGATGTTTGAGTAGATCGATGTTGCAGTACAAACTGCCACACTCCTACCCTTCAGTCAGTTGGCCTCTCCTATGCCGGGGGGAATGGAGGGTGAAGAATGCACATCAGATGGGTAGCCATTTTCTTTATCAGTCCCTATCCTTTCTTCTTACACATGCCGGGTCTGTCTTCTACCCCAGTCAAAGAAAGTTTTGGTGACATCTGAAGGGTCATACTGTCTTCAGGCATCAGACTGCTGCTCACTATATAGAAAGACCTGAAGATG
Source organism: Protopterus annectens (assembly GCF_019279795.1). NCBI lineage: Eukaryota > Metazoa > Chordata > Ceratodontiformes > Protopteridae > Protopterus > Protopterus annectens. The sequence goes on from NC_056736.1 coordinate 570,925,933, forward strand.
GCATCAACAGATGCCTCCTTTTTCCCTTCATGTCCAGACTTTGGCTGTCAGATATCCGTCGGCTAGGGATGATGAAAAGACTCTGGAATTTGGGATGGTCATGAGCTTCTGCATGTTAGGAAGACCCAAGGATCAATACTGCAACACTGATTTCTCAGACATCTGCAATTATGGTAAGTGTGACACAACTATACTTTTTTAGTAACTGCATTGTCAGAGATTTTGCTATTATAGAATTAAAAACAAAAATAAACATCCTGTATCTGTATCTAAATGTATTCTGTGTGCTTTTTCCACTTGTGCCTGCCTATCATCAAGTCTCCCCCAATCAGACAGCTCACTCATCCCTTGTATTGTAACATACATCTTACAACATGGCGGCAAACAATCTGGAAGTGCCATCACTCAGACAGCTTTGAGGGTTCTTTGAGCCTGTACCTGTATTCATGCCTTCAGTTCCACTTGTTGCTGAAGTTTACTCTCATCCCCTAGCCAGGTAAGTCTGGCTTTCTCCTGCAGACCAGGGTTGTATATAGGTTTGTAGGTAAGTACTAGGCTATCTGCCCGAGGGCATCTATAAGCCTAGCCAGAATGTGTTGGCTTTCGCCGCCCCCTTAGATTAGTTCCCTGTGCCTCTGTCCAGCAGAGCCGTTAGTTCCCTGTGTCTCAGTCCAGCAGAGCCACTGCAGTGATCCCCGGGGTAAATTTTCTGTTTCCCATCCACTCGTCAAGGTTTCTCTTGAAGAGTGTTAGTGAGGGGGCTCTGCCTAATGTAGGTTGGAATCCTGTTCCAAAGCATGGGGAGTCTCTGGGACAGGAATCTATCCCTCCAGCATGTCCTATTTATCGTTGTGGTGAGGTTTAGATCTCTAGAGTGTGTGGCTCTCTGGGATTTGTTTTTTTTTTTTTTTTAGGTGGATCATGTCCATCAATTCTGGGTTTAACATGGCCTTGTATGTCAGGCAGAGATCACCTCTGAGTAAGCGGTATGCAACTGAGTACAGCTGGAGTTTCTTCAGTCAGGCTGCATAGGGCATCTATTTGAGGTCAGTAATCCTCTTGGTGAGGTACTTCTGTGGTCTTTCCAGCTGTTGCAGGTGTCTTGTAAGGAACATCCCAAATGGGGCGTTGTACTCTATGATGGGTCTGATGACTGATGAGTAGAGGGGCACAATAACCTCTTTTGTTCTAGATGCGAACCCTTTTGTGATTAGGTGGGCCACAGAAGGATTTGCTAACCACCTTGGCAATATGATTATCAAAGGAGAGATTACTATCTACTTGGGTCCTCAGATCCCTTATTACATTTTCTGTATTTAGGGGACCACCACGTATGTGGTAGTTCACGGGTACTTTGTTTTTTCCAAAGGGGATGACTATGCACTTTTTGGCATTTAGCTTGAGGCCATGATTTTGACACCAGGTATCCGTCTCAGTGAAACCCTTATGGAGGATCTCTGTATCAGCCGGAGAGTCAGTTGTGGTCCCCAGTTTGCAGTTGTCTGTAAAGTTGGTCAGCCATAGTCCTTCTGTGCTTGCCTGTACCTCTGAGAAGTATATACCGAACAGAAGGGGTCCCATGACTGAGCCCTGGGGGATGCCACTTGTAACCGGTTTAGAGTCAGATCTAGAGCCTGCAACTCTCACCGTGTGGGTTCTATCCATGAGCCAACTGGCAACCCATCTCGTGACGTAGGGGTTTATGTTCAGTCTGGTGAGCTTGTCTATAATACCAGAATGGGGAATGGTGTCAAAAGCCTTTGCGAGGTCTAAGTAGGCTGTGTGGACCTCCTTTTCTTCATCTAAAGCCTTGGTAACTGTCTCAAAGAAGTCCACCAGGTTTAGGAGGCATGATCTGCCCTTAACAAAGCCAAACTGGGTAGGGTCCAATGTTTGGAGGTTCCCAATGTCTCTGTTAATGAGTTCCATGATGATGCCTTGCAGACCAGGCTAGTCAGGCTTATATAGGGCAATAGTTCCCGGGGTTTGTTGTGGCTCCACCTTTGTGGAATGGGATAACTGTTGCTGTGTGCCACTCTATGAGTATGTAGCCTGTAGAGAGGCTGAGTTTGAACAGTGTGTTTAGGTGAGGGGTTAGTTCATTTTGGAGATCATGTAAGACACAGCCTGGGACACTGTCCGGTCCAATTGAAGCTGTGTTTTTGGCTTTGGATAGGGCTGTTTTAACCCATGTGTCAGTGATTGTCAGGGCTCTACATTCTTCTGGTAAGGTTATGGGCCCTTTAGGAGGTGAGAGGGGGTGAAGTTTGCACTAAACCTGTCTGCCAGAATGTTGGCAATATCAGTCGTTCAGTGTATTTGGTGCCATTCTGCTCTAACTCAGAGCAGATCTGAGAGTTTCCACTTGGGTTCTTGACATAGCTAAAGAATGCTTTGTGGTTATCTTTGGAGTCCTTGGCAATTTTCCTTTCAGAGCTAGCCTTGGATGATTTTATGAGGGATCATAGTTTCTTGCTGATACTGATCAGGAATGTCTTTCCTTCTTGGGATTTTACTCTTTTTCTGTACTAGTTTCCTCCTTCTATTGTATAGCTTGTTTATGGCAGGGGTCCACCAGAAAGGTTTTCTTTTCTTGGAGGAGTGAGTCTTGGTTTTGCTTGGGATAGCACAATCCATGCATTCTTGCAGGTGCTCATAGAGTGCCTTTGTAAGGGATTCAGCAGCTTGAACATCATTGTCCTTTAGTATGGGGACTGTGAACCTTTCCACCTCGGTCTTAAGTAACGTGAAGTTTGCTTTTACAAAGTTTTTCACGGTGGTTTCCTTGATTGGGGGTGGGGGACGGAATGTGGATATCCAGAGTGATTAGTCTATGGTCTAATCTAACCAGCGAGGGGTTGACCTCTGGTGTGGAACACCGGTCGCCCATGTTGGTGATGACCAGGTCCAATATGTTGCCACCTCTGGTGGGAGTGTTGAACAGTTGATCCAGGGCATTCAAGTTTATAAATTCTAGGAAGCGTTGGGTAAGGGAGTTAGTACTGGAGTAGTTGTCCCAGTTAATGTTTGGGTAATTGAAATCACCCAATATTAGGGCGTTTGGTAGGACCTTCATATTTTCCAGTGTCTCCAGAAATGCAGAATGAGGGTCCTGGGTCATGGTGGGTGATCTGTAGCAAGCTACAATTTGAATTACAGTTTTGCCCATTGTTAGTTGCGTATGGATGATCTCTGAGGCATCGTGCTGCACCTTGATGAATATGGATACACTCCCACCTTTTGTGTTTCGGTCCAGATTCTGTGGCCGAAATGTATGGTATGAGTTATAGCCTGGTAATGCTGGGGTGCTCTCTGGAGCCTTAAACCAAGTTTCTGTTGCTGCACAGATATTGATGTTCTCCATACTGAGGATTACCTCGAGTGCATGCATTTTGAGGGGTTTAGACTTCTGGCTTTGAGTAGCATTACCCTAAGTTTTGGGTTACTTGTGCTATTTATAGTGGTGGGTTTGTCTTTTGAGCCTTGCCTAAAAAAGGCACTATGGGGGCGGCAAAAGCCTTGGCCAGTATTCGAAAGCCTAAGGATGACAGGTGCAAGCCATCTCTTGCGAAGCAACATGGCTTGTCGAGCATGTCATCCCAGGCAGACAGATACTGGATCCCCTTTGAATGACACCAGAAAGTTAGCCAATTGTTGAAATTGATAATTTTTTCTTTATACTGTGGCATCATTCTTGGTGAGGGCAGGATGCTATTCAGGGTCAGGGTCATACCGGCCTCAGCTATGTGATCAGAGAGCTCTTCCATGTCTTTTTTCTTGTAGTCCAGGGAGGTACGTCTCAGGTCATTCACACCAACACGGACAATGACAGAGTCATATTTGTACTTGTTCTGGAGCGACCTGAGTGCTTGTGTTATGTGGCGGATCCTGGTGCCTGACAGGCAGTTAACTGTAACCTTCTCCTGGTCCAGTCTGGTTAGTGGGACATCAGTGTGCCTGACTAGAGAGTCACTTATTACTAGTGTGTTGGGTATGTTATTTTGCTTTAAAGGCTATGATTGCATGGCACACTGATTATGTGAAGTATGTGTTTCATGGTTAGTGATGGGGTGTGGAGGCTGCTTGGGTGTCTGCTTTGGAGGTCTCTGTTGCTTTTGCAGATTTTTTTTTAGCACCTCTGAGTATGTTTTCGTGTATTTATGCGTGTTGTTTGCCGGTGTTGGTTTAGTAGGTCTATATGAGACTGGTGGTGTGTTGCAAGTATTTCCCTTCTCCTCTTGACTGTCAGTTCCAGTCTTGGGTTGAGAGAGCTTTGCCTACAGTTTGGTGGTATAATTGCATCTCTCGCATATGTTAGTGTTTGGTGGTAGGAGGGGAGGGTTGTGTGTGTACATGAGGCAGTTGTAACATTGCCTCAAAATTCCCAGATTCACCAGTTGGACTGGAGAGTACACCTGAAACTGCCCTTTGGACATGCTTGAATAGGTAAAGTGAGCTGTTTTACTGAGTGGCTGGTAGGGATGAATAGAGAGCCTTGTCCTTCTGGACAGTATAAGGGGGTCTAGTGCTAGGGTTAATTAGTACTTGCTATGAGTTTTGAGCAAGTGCTGGGCTATGAAATTAATGGTTTGAGTGCTTATGTTGAAAATGTGTCTAGTTCCAAGGGAAAAATTGAAGAGTAGACTTTGTGGAGCCGGGAATAGTTTAACCCTAGCTAACCGGCGCTGCCCGGCACGTAAAACCACACAAATGGGGTTTTTATAGCAGGGAAATGAAAGAGGTAGAAATTAGTCCAAAATGGCCAATAAACTACTAACTTCTGGGCTGAAACCACTCTTCCAGGGACAGACAGGCTGCTCAAAGCTCCCCTCTCTCACAGGTGAGCAGAGAAACTTCCTTCTATCCAAGTAAGGTATGGGCAACACAGAAACTTGTAACACAACCCTGAATTCAGCAATAACCTGAAAACTGGACTATACTAGTTAAGGCAGGAAACAAGTATATATATATATTTTTTGTTTTGTTTTTTTTTTCCAGAAAATAAAGCAGATACAATAAAAACAACACTTTAAATGCACAGAAATGGCTATCACACTTTAGTGTGTAGCCTACAACAGTTAAACAGATTATTTAAACACAAAAATGACTTGGTTCAAGTGCAGGCAGAAAATAAGTACAATATGTCGCAGAAACAAGCTTTTTAAATCACAGAAACGCTAAACAATCGGCTTTTTAGACAGAATTATTTAAAGACAGCAAGAAAATGCAGAAAAATTATACTTAATCACTCCAAAGCCTCTCTTTTGTCTCTCTGCTGCTGTAGAACTCTGCAGGACACCTGGCAGGCACTTGCTGAGCTGAATACAAGCGCAAAAAAATGTGCAAATGCGGTTTTTATGGCAGGGAAATGAAAGAGAGAAATTAGCCCAAAATGGCCAATAAACTACTAACTTCTGGGCTACAGCAAATAAGGCGCACAAATTTCAGAAAAAAAACAGTTCAAATAAGCAGGCACAATAAGCCTTTAACCAGAAATTCCCAGCTCAGAAAGGCAGAATCTAGCCTCTCCTCCTACAAGAGTGGATACCACAAACCTTCTTAATGTAAAATAACTGGCCTGAAGTCCAAGTGCTTAAACCAGAACTAATGTGCTTTTACAATAGCAGACACTGAGCCTTCAATCAGCATTTCTCAACTTAGAAGGATGTAAGCTACCTGTCCTGCCACAACAATGCAGTCCACAAACCTTCTTAATGTAAAACAACTGGTCTGAAGCCCAAGTGCTTAAACCAAAAGGCTTAGAATAACAGTTACAGTTTAATCAGGCTGCTACCAAGCAGTAATAACTGCAGCAGAATAATACAATTGAGTACTTTTAAGAAGAAGCACAAGCAAAATAAGGTAATAAAGTGGAAAGAAACACAATGACAGTAAAAGCAGATGAATAATGTGCAATTTTTTTATAAAAATAGAAAACGAGCAAACTGATTTAAACAAATTACCCAATTAACCAGTAAAAAAACTCAAAACTGAGCCCTGTTCCAGCAGTCTTCCATCGGACAAGTTCTAACCGCACACTTCTGCCACTAGGGTGCAGGGGAAACCTTCTCCAAAAACTATGGCTTGGATTAGTGCTCAAGTTATACAAAGAAAGCTAGATTCAGCAGGTCTGAATCTAGTCTATGCTACAGTAGACAAGCCACACCAATATCAGAAAAACAGTTCAAATAAGCATGCACAGTAATCCTTTAACCAGAAATTCCCAGCTCAGAAGGTCAGAATCTAGCGTCTCCTCCCACAAGAGTGCAGACCACAAACCTTCTTAATGTAAAATAACTGGCCTGGAACCCAAGTGCTTAAACCAGAACAAATACACTTTTAGAATAACAGACACTGAGCTTTCAATCAGTAATTCCCAACTTAGAAGGATGTAACAAACCTTCTTAATGTAAAACAACTGGTCTGAAGCCCAAGTGCTTTAACCAAAAGACTTAGAATAACAGTTACAAGCAGTAATAGATGCAACAGAATAAACACAACTGAGTACTTTTAGGAAGAGGCAAAAGTAAAATAAGGTAGTAAAGTAGGAAGAAACACAAATACAGTAAAAGCAGATAAAGTGCAAATTTGTTTTTTAATGTAACGTTAGAAAACAAGCAGACCAATTTAAATAAATTAACCAGTAAAAAACCTCAGAACTGAGCCTTGTTCCAGCAGTCTTCAATCAGACAAGTTCAGGGCCTAAGTGGATATGCCTACTCAAATATTCTTTCTGTATTAGGCACGATGATCTAATGAGACTAGACTAGGATAGAACTGGGATAGAGCTGAACAGATGGGAATGGTAGGAGTGTCTGAAATCAAAATGTGATCTCGCAGTACTCGGTTGAGTGAACAAATGAGATGAGCCCAGGAGGAGTGTTCAAACACAGATTTACAGGTGGAATGGTCAATTCCAAAGCCACCAAGATTAATACCACAACAAGAACAGGGAGGGTGGGTGGAAAAACTAACTGCAGACAGAGAGAGAGCACACAATTTTCAGTGAACAAATAAATAAGCAGATAAATGCAGTACTATTTTTAACACAATATTCAATGAAACAATAAAGCAGAAAAAATAAAATGCAGTACTATCTTATAACACTGCAAGTTTGTACTTAGCTTGTAATAAAGTGGATGCAGGTATGTAAAAGCTAACCAAACAGCTCAAGTATGCAGCTATACAGTAGAAATAATTTCAGAGATAAGGGACTAAGACTTTAAGGCACAGAGAAACCCTCTAGGCTAAGACTTCTACACCGAATATCAATGAAGTGAGAAGAATAAACCCACTAACTGCAGACAGAGAGAGAGCTCACAATTTTCAGTGAACAAATAAATAAGCAGATAAATGCAATACTACTTTTAACACAATATTCAATGAAACAATAAAACAAAAAAATAAAATGCAGTACTATCTTATAACACTGCAAGTTTCTATTTATATCACCTTGTAATAAAGTTGATGTAGGTATGTAAAAGCTAACCAAACAGCTCAAGTATGCAGCTGTGCAGCAGAAATAATTTCAGAGATAAGGGACTAAGACTTTAAGGCACATAGAAGCCCTTGAGGCTAAAACGTCTACACCAAATATCAATGAAATGAGAAGAATAAACCCACTAACTGCAGACAGAGAGCTCACAATTTTCAGTGAACAAATAAATAAGCAGATAAATGCAGTAGCATTTTAACACAATATTCAATGAAACAATACAATAGAAAAAATAAAATGCAGGACTATCTTATAACACTGCAAGTTTATACTTAGCTTGTAATAAAGTTGATGCAAGTATGTAAAAGATAACCAAACAGCTCAAGTATGCAGCTATGCAGCAGAAAAGTTTCCTTTCTATCTTGTTCTTGGACTGGGAACTACATGGCACATGCTCCCATGTCAGTTTTTCTTCATCTAGGATGAAAACTTTGGGGGCATTTCTAGTATGGCTGTAACCCTGTGCCCTGGTAGCCGATATAGGCATTCCATTGTATTGTGATTCTTATTTATGCAGTTTCACACTACGTATATTGTATATTTATTAAATAGAGGGCTGATACTGAAGGAAGAAATAGAGGGTGGTGCTGAATATTTATGCACAATGGATGTAGCCTAACAAAAAACATTGTAATCTTGACAAAGCTGTCCAAACTTTTCTTATCATGAGGCCAGAATGGGAACCATTTTTAATTTCCGGAGTCATTAATGTGAGTCCAGGAACACAGATCCTGAATGAGTGAAAATACGGACTTACATGTGATAACTCTAAGGTTACTGTGTCTTAGTGCATTCCCTTTTCTGCCAGATATGGACAGTGTTGAAATTAGTATATGTAAGTGTTAGAGATATGGGGGCTTTAACTTTAAAGGATAACAGTGGTATTCAATATTTGGTATCATTTTATATTTTTGTATGTTTTCCCTAATTCCACGATTTCCAATTATGAGTCTTAGAACCTCAATTAGGCGCTGTCCAAAACACCTGGATGACACCAAATGCAGATCAGTAAGCCTGCTCTGTTCCCAAAAGATAAATAAATAACTTCTGCACAGCCTATGTTATGATTCTAGAGAACTGGAGAACATTGAAGGAAAGTAGTGTATTTTGCTGTTTTTATGGTGAGACAGAAGGCTTGTATGGCTTCACTGCAGAGTGAAGTACTACAATTTTGATTGGCCATTAGCAGAAAAATGCCCGGGGATATGATTGAGAGAAATAAACTGCTGTAATGCCTGGCTGTTTGGTGCAGAGGGGTAAAGCCATGACTCTGACCCAGATAACCTGAGTACGGTTAGTGTCTTGGATGCTGGAGGAGTCAGGCAGGGGAGGAGGAAAGTGAACAGCAATGCCTACTTGCTGTTCCTGTGGGGAGGGTGGCAGTCTGATTTACTGCACTGTAGGTAGCACTACTCTGGATGTGCACTATGTATGTGGTAGCCGTTACACGGCATGTGCAGGCACATCCTCAGGGGATTATGTTGCACATGCCCACATCTGAGAATGCACACATCTGCCACAGGGCTGAAGTTATGGCCATGAAACAGAAGAACCATGATTGTTAACTAAATAATGGTCTCCTGTAACTTTCAGACACTCCAATGGGGAAAGAATGGTTTGATTCAGTGCAGGAGAGCTGATTGTCTGCAGGTAGTGGGATGAAAAAAAGGGAGGTGCAGTACCATAAGGCTACAGATGCCAGAACCATAAGGCTGTAGATGCCAGTACCATAAGGCTACAGATGCCAGAACCATAAGGCTGTAGATGCCAGTACCATAAGGCTACAGATGCCAGTACCATAAGGCTGCAGATGCCAGTACCATAAGGCTGCAGATGCCAGTACCATAAGGCTGCAGATGCCAGTACCATAAGGCTACAGATGCCAGTACCGTAATGCTGCAGATGCCAGTACAGTAAGGCTGCAGATGCCAGTACAGTAAGGCTGCAGATGCCAGTACCATAAGACTACAGATGCCAGTACCGTAAGGCTGCAGATGCCAGTACTATAAGGCTGCAGATGCCAGTACCGTAAGACTACAGATGCCAGTACAGTAAGGCTGCAGATGCCAGTACCATAACACTACAGATGCCAGTACCATAAGGCTGCAGATGCCAGTACCATAAGGCTACAGATGCCAGTACAGTAAGGCTGCAGATGCCAGTACCATAACACTACAGATGCCAGTACCATAAGGCTATATATGCCAGTACCATAAGGCTACAGATGCCAGTACCATAAGGCTGCACATGCCAGTACCATAAGGCTACAGATGCTAGTACCATAAGGCTGCAGATGGCAGTACTGTAAGGCTACATATGCCATTACCATAAGGCTGCAGATGCCAGTACCATAAGGCTGCAGATGCCAGTACCCTAAGGCTGCAGATGCCAGAAACACTACTGCTGTTAAGGCTATGACTGTTCAGGATTTCTTCTTTTAGAATTTACTCTCCGTGCTTTTTTGAGTAAGCTTCTGGTAAAAGCCATAGTTCCTGTTAGTCTGCATTCCATGCATGATGATAAGTTGGAGAGCTGTACGAGACAGACATGCAAGTCATGCAATAAGATGCATACTGTACATGTAAATATTCAGGCAATTATCACTGGAATGTTATGTGCAGAAAATGTCAGTAAAGCATGTGTCTTGTCATGCTTAGACAGAAAACTTAACACAACACATATTACTATAATGAAGGAAATGGGCTGATTTATTGACACTTTGTTTACTGATGTCCTGCTTTATCAACCTACCATAGGCTATATTAAATATTTTGAATTGTACAACCATGATTTAAGTAATTAATAAACTGAAGTAAAACTGGTAAACCATTCTTCATAAATGCTGCACAAGAAGAAATGGAATTACATGGTGCCTTTGCACTGTTGTCATCTGTAAATGTAAATCTGGATTTTTTTTTTCTGATAATGGATGTAAAGGTGGACATTGTTTATATGAAATTGGAACCTTCCCATTCATGCCTAGATCAGCTAGTCAATGGAATATTCACCTACTAGTTAAACATAGAGGATGGTCTTATTAGTAATGGGGTAGGCTGTTTGCAGTAGCTGCAGACCGTGCCTTAGCCTTTCTGCACATTGTGTCAGCCTTTCTTGTGTATCCCACTAGAAAATATTACGTTGTTAGTAGAAGTTATTGAGATGTTTCTTTCTTTCTTAACCAGCTAAATGAACTGTCCCACTGTGGACTGTTCTAACAATGGCATGAAAGGCTACTGCAAGTCATTTTGACAGTTTAGAGTAGCTAATCAGTTAGCTCATTGTGAACTGCTGTCTTGTCAGAGTGAAGGGATTTGTGTGTTTCAGTGAAGTTATGATGTGTACCTTGTCGGGCCGCCCAAGATGGGCAGGTCTTGGCAGGTAGCTGCATGGGTCATTGGAGAAGACAGTGGTGATCCACACTAATATTTATTTTTATTTATTTTTTTAATTTATTTAACATTTGTTTACTCTGAAAGTCTAACTTGGAGTGAGCCAATTTTCAGAGGAGGCCCGGGGAAAAATGGTCCAGATGCATGTCTTTGTAACTTGGTGGAAAACTGGAGCACCCAAAGTAAACCCACACAAATGCAGGGAGGTCATGCAGACTCCACACAGAAGGCACCCGAGCTGAGAATTGAACCTGAGAATCTGTTGCTGTGAGGAGACAAAGTTAACCGCTGCACCACTGCACCATCATTGTCTGCCAAGAAAACTCTGTGGACAAAAGCAACTGGAGACATGAAATAACACTGACGGATAAAATCCTCATACCTGAAAGCATCCAATGTACTATTTGGTAAAAATATAAGGCAAGAAAATATAGTAATAGGGGTCATGACATGAATGGATTAAATCAAGATGATTTCCATCTGCTGAGGTACTTGGAGACTAAAGGAGGCTGGTGCTGAAAAGAGCTGTACAGTGTTGGAACATAGAATGTAAGAAGTAAGAACTGATGTTTGTAGTGTCAGTGGTGCAACACATAGTGCACTCACCTTTGGTGCAGAAGGCTGTGGGTTCTTTTCCTGTAACAAGTAGATCAATTGCTGCCACTGCTGTGCAGCATAAGGAGAGTATTATATTCCTGAGTGTGATGTACTTTGGATAAAACATTAAACTGAGGCCTGATCTGCTTGAGTTGGTGATAGCTCAGATGGATGTAAAATATCTCACGGCACCTATTGAAAAGAGTAGGAGAATTTCCCAGATTCCCTCCCCAAATTTCCCCTAGTAGTATAAATACTACCTCTGGTCTCCCTGAAGAGAGGCTGCTATCCTAGTGAGACTAATCTGGTCAACAAAGGATAAATAACTTAAAAAAATGAGATGATAGAATAAACATTGACATCTTTGCAACTGATTAAATAAAATGGACTTGAATAGGACATTTTACATCACATAAGTCATCAGATCTTCTACTGTGGACACGAATCTGGCAGAAGAGAGGGAGATATCTGTGCTCAATTACAAACCCAACATATGACAGAATGATTTTAAGCAGACTCTAAAGCAAAGCATTCAACATTCTAGTTATACAAGTTTACACTTCAACTGCAGATTCTGAAGAGAAGGAAGCTGACTTCCACTGTCAGGATCTGTAGCACCTTTTATATAACAACACCCGAACGTTGTGTGTGTGTGTGTGTAATTCCTTTCATTAGGATATAGGAATGCTAAAGCTAGCAGTCAAAGAAGAACTGGAATAATGGCAAAAGTGTCCTTAGTGTGCAAAGTGATACAGGACATACACAAGTAGAATTCTGTCAAGATAACTCACTTGGCTATAGCACACACTCGTTTTCAACAGCCTGAGGTTTGGCTTTATGTGTTAATATCATCAGATGGCAATACCAACATCAGACTGACTATATACTTTGCAGTTAAAGATAAAAGACGTGTAAAACAAGACCTAACCTGACTGTGGCTCA